>NC_065509.1:17434791-17482228 GCF_006386435.1 Epinephelus moara
AGTCCCAAAGCTTTAGAAATGGCTTTATAACCTTTTCCAGACTGATAGATTTCAATTACTTTTTTTCTCATTTGTTCCTGAATTTCTTTGGATCTCGGCATGATGTCTGTAGCTTTTGAGGATCTTTTGGTCTACTTCACTTTGTCAGGTAGGTCCTATCTAAGTGATTTCTAGATTGGGAACAGGGCCCATATTCACAAAGAATCCTAAGACTAAAAGTAACTCTTAGTGACGTCATTCTAAGAAAAATCTTAGAATTCGAGGAATTCTTCCCTTGTGCCGTGATCCCGGGACTGAATTTCACTCTTAAAGCTCCGTTGTTCTCCTCCACAAGCTGTGCCAGCAGCAGGTACTGCTCTTCTGTCCAGTTCGGCTTTCTCGTTCTTTTTTTCTCCATTTCATTCGTTGTTTTTGTCATTCTGCCAAATCAAACCGCTTTTTACAAGGAGGCCAGCAATCACAGTAATTGCTGACAGCTGAGTCTGCATCCACCATTAATATCAAATAGATTAAGTAGTAAAATTACCAGCATGGCGAGTAAACATAACGATAAGCAAATCAATATAATAATCGGCATGCGAATGAGGTAGGTTCAAACATTTTGAAGCTGTGTAACAATTAATTTAGGCCTAATTTTGTTGAGTTTCATCATCATGACATAAAATTATTTTAACGACTACACATTTCTTAATAGCCTACAGTCTAAGTTCTACGATCGGTTAATTTCACTGTCCATTCATTACTAGGAGCGCATTTGTTTTTCTTTTTTCTTTCTTTCTTTTCTTCTTTTTTCCTTTTTGTAACAACCAATCACAGCTTTTAGAAGACTGCGTCACACCTAGCAACGGGGTCAACCACACCTCCTCACTAAGATAAAAGTTTCTGTCCCCTCCTTGCTCAGAGTNGACTAATGTTTAAATTTGTTTGATGATCTGAAACATTTAAGTGCGGAAAACATGCAAAAAAGTAAGAAATCAGGAAGGGGGCAAACACTTTTTCACACCACTGTACCTGTTTGAAAGTTGTAAATGTTAGGAAGATATTCACATATGCTTTTCATTTATTTGCAAATTAATTTAATTAATTTCACAGATATTTTTTTTATTTGTGGAATGTGTTTGTGTATTTGTAGATCCGTTTTATACTTGCAAAATATTTTTGTGAGTTTACAAATCTTTTTTTGTAATTGTGGAAGGTGTTTTATATTTACAGATTACACATTTACACACAGATTGTCGATCTGTTCACACACATAATTATGAAACAAATCTATCTCCATAAAACACAGGCGTCAAAAATCATTAATGTTGCCAACATTTCAGAGAAAATGTGTGAGTATGACTAGAATATTGATTTAGCTGCCAAAGTCTTTACAGAGTTATTACTGATTATTTATAGACACATAGATTGGATAAATTTGTTCAGGGTGAAGTCGGTTTTGATATTACTAATGGACATATATACAATAAAAGCCTCTTTAGGAAACAACCTTCTTTTGCAGGTTGATACTTTAACAACACATCAATGGTTTTGTCATTACAGCAAGCTCAGTTTCCATGGAAATGTTGGGTGTATTATATGTATTGGAGTGATATAAGGAGTCATACAGACAGCATCTTCTACCTGAGATCACACCCTGAATATATGACTTCACATTTGAAAAATATGCAAATGAATTCAATGTTGGCACAGGCTTTAAATCAACAAGAGATGGTGAATTGGGTGGCTGCTGCAGCTTTAAAGATTAAAGGAGAGAAATTTTTGTCATGTTCAATTTCCATCTATGAATAACTCATGGGGGCCAGTAAAAGCATTAAATTATCAAATGACCAAGTGTCATTATTTTGCATTTCATCTCATATAAAGTTATCTTTATTTTTCGATAAGCCTGCATCACTCATACCTCACCATGTGTTATTTATATGATCACTGCCTGTCAACACTTTGTCAGCACGCGGCTTAGGTGACGGATGATGTGGCAGCTGTACTTTGAAAAAAGTGGGTGAGCAGTTAAAGGAGGTAAATAAATATAAACAATAACAACACTTTTACTGGCTTTTATCGAGAAGGCACTCGGTGTGAATAAGAAAATTATTCTTTCACAAGTGCAATAAAGCGAGATGAAGTGCAGAGGTACCGTGAAGCATTTGACACTTAACTGAGTGATCTGAATTGAAAATATATTGACTGCTTGCTGTCTGATAGCCGGTACGTCAGTGTGTCTATCCAGGTGGTGATATGAACATTGATTTGCTGGTGTGTCTGTGTGTACTGATGCGCACCACCTGGCCCCAGTGTTGCCAGGAGCATTACCCCCCCAACAGTTTCTAGATATTATTTAAAGACTGTCTGTGGCACGATGAAACTCCAGTATAACTACTGTATTGGGAAACCATTATTGAGCAGGCCAACAAAATGATAGCTGTAGTTTAATGAGGCAAATGGCTGGAAGGGACCCATGATACAATAAAATCTACTAATTCAATTAGTTTGCTAATTTAAATGTGTTTCAAATCGTCCCAATACAGGGTTTTGGGCAGCATTTTGGTTACATGACTGAAACATCAGTTTTAAAACAAGAATTAAATACATTGTTATCAGTGATGAAGTGGAACAACTGCAGCACAAACTAGCTCTGCTGCATGAAAATGTCCTGCCTAAAATAGCAAACAGAGAGCACAGGATGAATTTAAATGAATGAAAAAAACTATGCTGGCTATTATCCAACTAAACCGATAGAAAATGCATGAGCACAGAGCTTCTAACCAGCCAGGATTTGTTGTGGCGGAGAGGCGGAGAGGCAGAGCGTGTGCCCTGACTTCCCCTTCAGCTCCCCCGCGGTCACCCTTCCTGGGGGAAATCCCAGTAGGCTGCCTCAAATCAAAACATGTGTAGGTAAACAACACAACCAAGCCTTGTTGTAAGACGAGACAGAGATGAGCCCCAATTTATTACTCATAAACACACACACTTGGGCACACACACGGATACGTAAACCCTGCGCTCTAGGTACCAGGTAACCCTGTGCCAGCCAGCCAGCTAAATCAGCCAGGCGTGTGGAGAGGGAAGTGGTGCAGTGAGACTAGAGATATTTCTCCTCTATTTTAGGCAGCCTCCTAACAAGCGTCCTCAGACAGGGCTGTAGGGGAGCGGGGTAACTGCTGAGCCTGGCACCACTCAAAGCCCAGAACAGAGCAGCCAGCGGGGCTAACAACCATCAGCAGCCCAACCAGCTGCTGCTGAGTGCCCCAGTCCAGGCACCAACACCCCTGGGAGGACAGCGATCAATAAAACCCACAGTCCTGGAAGATATGCGGGAAGAAATGTGTTGAGGCAAAACAGGCTCATTTAAAGCTAAACTGTCCTATCAGTGGGGTTGGAGGAGCACGCTGAATATCTCTCCAGAGAGCAGGGAAGGAGGGGATGTTACATTCACTGTAAGAGGCTTTTGGATGGTCTGTGCAATTTGGAAGGTCAGAGTAATTGGCCAAATGAGAGTTCAGGCTAAACCCAGAGTGTTTCTGCATTTTCTGTGTGTGTGTGCACATGTGTCTGTATCAGAGACAGAGAGAGATACACAGAAGGAAAAGCGATGAAGAATTGAAGTAGGTGCAAACATCTGTTCAGTCACACGGGTAATTTGACAACGAGAAGTCTCACTCCCTGTTGCCAAAACATGTTGGGGGAGTTTGAAATGTTTCAACATAAATTCGCCATTTAATGAGCGGACTTTAAAGTTTTGCACGAAATTCTTTTTCTTTATTCATGTGCTTTTTTGTTGTTGTTGTTTTGGAAAGGACACTTGTTCTTGTTTGCAACATTCTAGGCTACCACCCCTCATTATACAGTACATCTCATCTCCTCCAAAAAGTGTTGTGTAAGTGCAACTTTGCAATTATCAGCTTTTTTAAAATGTTTTTTTTTTTTTTACCAAAGCCAGGAAATGTGATTTACAAAAGTAGAACCCTTTAATGCAATTTTACCAATTCTTAACAGGTCAAATCACCCAAATTATAGGGGAGCATCATTTTTCACTCACTCAAATTGGTGCCTTGCCACGCTGATAGTTTGTGTTTCATGTTTTCAGTTTTTGAAATATCTATCCTCAAAGTTTCAGCAACCGACCTAATAGAATGTAAAGGAATTTGTTTGTTGTGTTTACAGCTATAAAATTCAAATGCAGGCTCTCTTTGCAGATAAAAATGTCCCCGTTTTCCTACATAATCCTCTGATCTCACAGAGGGACATTTTGCCTTGGAATACTTTTACCAAAAAAAAAAATAGCTCCAATAAAATCTGTAGACAGTGTGTTCTGTGAATCATCTATTCAGGAGTAATGAGAGGAACATTTTCTGGAAAGAGAGGTTGCTATTATTTTTCTACTGGGAAGAACATCAGTAAAGGACAATGCAAAATCTACAGGATGTTCAATAGCAAAACATTTTTATGTTATGGCAAAAATATTGCACTTTCCACAGTATCTACGCATGGCAACTAGGGTATGGTCAGGGCTAAAGGAAAGATCATTATTATGGTCAATACACTAAAGTAAACTGCAGGTTTGACAGGACCACACACTGTATAAAATGATGCCACCCTAACATCACCCACTGGTTTGTGGACTCCCATTCTGAAGCCTCCAGTTTGGCATTTTAGCTGTTGCCATCATTTCCTGAGCCAGAAGTGACCCCAGGAGACCATATTTGCATGAGCGGGTGGAGTTGGGGAGGAGGGAGGACTGAGTGACTTGAATTAGCTAAGGTGATCCCTCGCAGACAGCCTGTCCCTCAAAACTGCCATGGCCTTAATTATATACTATAAGCCTTCATAAAATTTAAACGGGTGAGATGTATAAAAATACACCCACTGTACAGTTGTCATGAATGGGGAAATTAGAGACAGAGACCAGTAGGGTCAGATATCTTTCACATTTGAACCAATACTGGTACCGGTACTGGTGCCAGTACCTAGAATTCAGTACAGGTACCATTTTTAAGTACTTAACTCTTTCTGTAATGACAAATGTGATTTTTGAACATGCTGCAGTCAAGTAATTCTTCCCCACTACAATTTTCTAATCACTAAGTCTTAAGTAATTTAAAAAATACAAACACTTACAGCTGTGATACTAGGCTATCTCTAAAATAAACCAGAAAAGGAAATAGACTAGAAGCCGAAACCATCAGTGTACGGTGATAGTTTTGGCTCGCTGGGAAGCTAAAGGAGAACCCAGCGGCACCACGGACCTCCATTGTCTCAACCACGAAGTGCCTTGAAGTTCGGAAGCCACCTTCTGTCTGAACTAGGAATGCGCGCAATTAAACGTCCGCTCCCTCGCTAGTTGTCACCAGAAATATTAGTCGGTGAAACCAATTAGTGTTTTATTCATGTACAAGGCCACTTAACTGTCATGCAGCCACCTGCCACTAGGGGGTGCTACAGAGCCGTCAGACAGCAGTCCCCCTCCCTGCAGAAATGCTCGAGTAAACTGGAGTTTTAAAACGGCACGGTGGGAAATTGGAGAGATTGCCTCTTGCAAAACCAGCGTGGTTTG
Organism: Epinephelus moara; assembly: GCF_006386435.1. NCBI lineage: Eukaryota > Metazoa > Chordata > Actinopteri > Perciformes > Serranidae > Epinephelus > Epinephelus moara. Next base: position 17,440,346 of record NC_065509.1, read on the forward strand.
GCAGTACTTTGATCTAGAAAATGAAAACAATGTAGGCTGTGTTGGAAAATAAACTGGCATATAATCACTCGACTGTAGCAATGCACAACCACATTCAACTCAAGCATTTAAATGCAAATCCCTCACAGGACGACAGCTGCTGCTGCTGCTACTAGCGGTGCTAGCCACACCAATTTAACATCGGTGACCCGGAGACGCTGTGATCCCACCCGGTCTGAGAAGATAACGCAGCTCATCACGACAATGACCTCGCAAGATATGCTTCCACTTAACTTTGTTGAAGGTAAAAGCTTCAGGAAGTTAAAGCAAAATGTGGAGCCTGAATGTTCACATTCATACCACACGGCGCAAAGTGTCTTCGTGCTTCAGCGACATTTCAAATCTGACATGGTTGTTGAAGATTGAGATTAAAGACTTCAAAGCGCTCTTAATATACACAATATTTATTGGGATAATGTTTCAAATTCCTAACAATAAATTGTGCTAAATTTTGACTGTTTTCTGAGTGTTTTCCTCTTTTTAGACTAGTCGACTAGTCTTAATTAAAATCTTCGCATAGTCGCCAGGAACATCCCTACTTTGAACCCAGTGTTCTCAACTAGGTGAGCTGTCAGGTACTGAAGCTTGGCACCAATTGATTTAATGTGAATCTTTTCAGTCGGTACGCTTATAAGAAGGTCTGTTGGGATTGACTTGCTTTTGAAGCCACCCTCAAGTGGTCATTTGAGGAACTGAAATTTTTGGCACTTCCTCATTGGCTTCATTTTTCAGCCCTGGAGGTTGGTTGCTTGGACAGGATGCAAACTTTCATGTCCTGTATAAAAGTCAGTTGCTTTATTTCCTTGCTACACATAGAGCACACTACTTCCTGTATTAGCATTAAACACTGGCTCCGGATGTAAATCCTGAGGTGCGAAATCATCTAACATGGAATTAATTTCTTGGGATACATAAGCTAAACAATTAAATTACATTCACCTCCACTGTGTTGGGATAAGAGGCTAAATTGTCAGGGATGACATCCTAAAATCTGGACAAATAAAACCCAAACTATGTGCATAAACTACTAGAGGTAAGTTAAAGGTTATTTGGAATTTGAGTGAACTGAGCTTTTCTTTCTTCTTTACAAGCCTCTTATTTTGACACAAAGATACTCCTCAGTGTCTATGAAGAAAAGTTGAGCAGTCTGCTGGAACAAAGCCAAAGGAGTCAAGCATCCCATGTGTTGAGAGTGTGATAAGAGGACACATATGGTTCACTTTGGGTAAAATCGCTATGTTTGCGAGTGTGTGGAGAGACGCCGGGTGTGTGTGCGTGTGAGGAATGCGTGCGAGATGCAACGCACTCATGGCACGTCTGGCAGACCACAGACCTTGTGCTGTCATCCTCTGTTGAGGAGGCGCGACTGAGGTGACATTCACGTCCCCGGTAATTATCAGGACTATGATGTGGGAACATTAATGATGTATGAGGGCCCAGTGAGGGGTGAGAGCCGTGGCTTCACAGGGCCTCATTACTAAGAGCTACCACCAGCGAGAAAGACTGCACCGCCACGCCCAGCCCAGACTCAACTGAGCATTTCCAACACTTCACTCTCAGTTTTGCTCTGATTTTTTTCTGTTATGTCACTGTTGTTGTCACACAATAAATTAGCTTCCAAACACTGACATGATTCTGTGAACACATCCCATTTCTTCCTTTCAAGGGGGTAATCATGTATAGTTTGTCAATGCTGACTTATTTGCTCCGTGCGGGGGAAAAAATCTGGGATTAACAATGTTGTCAAATTAAAGAAATTGGAGTCAGAATGTCAAATTGAAAACTTTGATCCCAGCAGTCCTCGATTTTGCCCTCTTGTAACGAGAATGGACAAGATGTCTGATTATCTCTAATTAAAAATGATTAAGCACCTACTTGCTGCAGTCAATGACCATTGATTGAGGGGAATGCTGATGTGGTGAGTGTGGCCCTGTTTTGGGGTAATTCCAATAGGCCTTCAAATTTCTCATTTCAAATCAGAGAAGGTGCTCATTGACAAGATTTAAATCATTAAAGCCATCCACTTCTCTCCTGTAGGGGGATTATGGATCTCTGGGCTCCCCGTGCTGTCCGCTTCATGCATGCTGAGCAGAGGGAATAGGGAATGGAGCCAGTGAATGTGAAAAACGAATAAAGGATTTAAATAGAGAATAAAGACAGAGGGGGAAAAAGTCGATTACATCTCTAGATTGTCAAACATTTGATCATGAACCGAAGTGGGATATCAAAAGGAAAGAAAGAAAGTCAACATCTTCGTGCATCACTGGGTGGTTGGGAGAATTAAACAGGATAAAAGGCGATTACATGTTTGCAGGCTGGCATACAGCACCGTTGTGTTGGATTTCGTGTTGTTGTTTTTTTTTCCGAGTGGTACAGGTTCTTGGAGAGATGTCATCCGGCTCGTCTTGCTGTCACAATCCAGAGGGCACGTGCATGACTTCATGTCTAATCAGGTGTGGTATCCATGGAAACTGAGGTAGCGGAATGTCATGTACAGCATCTCATCTCATAACACTCTTGGCAAACAGCGAGGCTGCGGGGCTCGTGGCCCACATAGAGCATGTTAGCTGTGTTCAGAACAACACATCCCATCACAAACAAGCCACCAAACCCTGCTTCTCATGAAATCCTGGAGGCTTCTCGCTAAGAATTTGGCTGCATTTGGCTGCATCTGTCTGGCTATCTGTCTATCATTTAAACACATTATGAGTGGGCTGATCACAGTATATTCAGACTCAGTATGTTTAAATTTGACAAATTATAAAGCTAATTACTGAATAAAAGATTCAGTAACTCTCCATTTAAATTCTATTCCTGGCAGTGTAAAGAACTAAATTAACAAGACAATAGTCTCCAGCCATGGAGACAGAGCACAATTAGGTCCCACCCACATCTGAGGGGAAAGCAATTCATCGCTCTCCATTGACTTTGAATTGTATTATACTGCATTGTATTGTCACTTCAGTCTGCTGGCAACCAGCAGAAAAATGCCTAAAAGCTGCTGTGTCGTGGGATGCACTACCGACAGGGTAAAGTACCCAGAACTCAATTTTTATAAGCTGCCGAACCAAAAAACTGAGCCTGACACTCATGAATTAGTTAAAGTTTGCTGTTTTGGATAAACAAACTGTAGAGGTTGAAGCTGACTAAGCTATTCAAGGCCTGGTTTTGATCTTTGTTAGGTTAAATGATGATCTCACCTGGAAATTTAATCAAATCAATGTATTTCACTTCTGGCCATTCAGTGGGATCATTTACCCGAGATAAGCAAGGTAAGGAGAAGGGGCACGGAGAAATGCCAAAAATAGACAGTTTGTTAAACAACTTTTCCTCTCTGGTAGACATAAGGTAACCAAAATAATGGTTTTAGCAAGCTACAGGCATTTTGTTAGCTATTCAGCCCTTGGTTGCACTATTTAGCACTGACTGTTTTCCCCTCTGGTCAGCGTGGTTGTCAGAGTATGACACATTGCGCTCTGTCTTTCTGCTAGCAGCTCCGTGAGGGTTTACAGCAATTAGCCAGGATAAATGCTTTAGCAACATGCCGATAAAGTCTTAAAGACAACACTAACAAGCTGCTGCTAAGCAGGGCTTATGTTTACTCTGTTCACCATCTTAATTTAATCCTGCCCTGTGAGGCAAATTGTGATTTGGGCTTTATATTGGGCTTTATAAATAAAATTGATTGAATTGAAATAAAATTAATTTGGTGTGTTAGCATGATAAAATGTGCTAATTAGCATAAAATTAGAATGTCATTAGTAATCCCTTCAGTGTTGGACAACCTGCAATTCTAACCTGATGGTGGCGCTAAAGAAAATGTTAGAGATCACCAAAGTCAGCAGAATTTATCATCTGGAGACCAAAAGTGTTAGTACAAAATTTGATGGCAATTCATCAAGTTGATGTTGAGATATTTCAGTTTCAGCTTCAGTATAACTGCATGGCTAACGTTTCCTACTAGGTAATGTTAGCCATGCGTTGCTAACAGTTAGCCCTGTCACCTTCAGGGCTGCCAACTTTTCAAAAAACCTTGGAGTGAGATTTAGCAGGGCCAACCACAATTTTTTCGTTTAGGCCTACACATTAATACCTATTAATTATTACCTATCAATATCACAGACAATTATGTTTTAATACTTCATTTCTCCTTTCTTTATCAAATACAACAGGTAACCACAAACCTTCATTTAACATCATGTGGCGTATTACACAGACATAAATTTATATTAAAAAATAAATGCTGTGTCGATGTTAATATAAATTTGTCTCTTGCATTTGTCATGAATCATGTTTCTAATTTGCCTTGTTTTACATCATACCAAATGAACTCATAAGTGCCATTCCAATCACATAATTCCAATCACATAAACAAACAATGGCTCAATTCTGCTAAATATGCTCAGTTAGCACCCAAAGTTTACACATATAAGAAACTACATGTAAAGTTTTTTTGTTTAAGATTATTTTGGGGGCTTTTTCTCCTTTAATGGCTAGGACAGAGTGGAATGGGGAGAGAGAGGGTGGGGAAATGACATGCAATAAGTAGTTGCAAGCCGAATTCGAACCCGTGACCGCTGAAGCGAAGCATCGCCTCTGTATATGGGGCACCGGCACTGTCCACTAAGCTACCAACGCCCCTAAATGTTTAATGTAAAAGCTAAGGACTAACTACTTCCCAACACACATGCCAACATACCTGGAGGTGTGAAATGCAAGACTTAAAATATTCTTCTTCCTCTTCTTACTAGCAGGAGGGCATCATTTGTCATTGTAGGCAGTAGTAGCCTTGTTATGTAAGGTGGCGCCACCTACCGTACAGGAGTGGAACGACTACCAGCACTTTTTTTTTTTTTTTTCGATTGAGAAATTGGAGGTGTGGTGTAAGACCGTGTGAAATCAACCAGTTGCGTGACTCTCGCGGCGAATGCGTGAGAGTTGGCAGCTATGCACCTTGTGTGGGCGGGAGGACTCTTACCAACACTCACTGGCACAGTTCACACTCCCACAGTAGTCCGATGATAAACAGAGCAAGAGAAGGGAACGGACAGGCTGAGTCAATCAATGCGCTGCGCACAGGTTTACAGTAAAATAAGACTTTATCCATGTTAGACGGCTGAAGCGTCTAACATTCATTGTTGATTGAGAGTAAAAAGAGGGACTAATGCGGTGGGGGATGACAGACAAGCAGGTAATACTGATAATGATTATCAGCCAGTGGCAGCTAAAATTGAAATAACTGGTAATATCAGATCATGACAGAATATTTACGAAACTGTCCATCAAAATGACTAACAACTAAAGAGTCTAACGCAACCTGTGCTTTTGATTTTTGTTCAAAGACTCAAGTTTTCAAAAGCCTTTAGGCTTATCTAATAGCATACAGGATTGGCCAAAACTTTGTCCATAACAATGTGAACACGTGGAATTTTCCTGCTTTTATAAAGCAGCCACATGCTAAAAAAGGTTTCTTTGCATATTCAGAGCTGGAAACACTTAAGAGGACTTGGCCATTGTTCAATAAAAGCACGTTATATAAGTGGTGGCACTTTGGCGAAATAGCTTGAATCTGAATGTGAACAATACCCACAACAAATTTACACAGCAAGGTCCAATTGTTTCGCTCCACAACCGAACACAATTGGTCTCTGATTGTTCTTATGTGCCCAAATGAGGCAGACGGAAACCACTGCAGGGTTTCTTCCTTATACAAGCTAATTCACTCTAAACACAAAAACACCCTCCAAAGTTCCTATGGATGCAACTAACAAACTACCATTGAGTGACACAAAGACTCTGCAATACCAACATAGAAAATAGTCGAAACTAACTTTGTAAACAAGATTTCAACATTTCACTCTCTGACACGAACGACCAAAAGAAGATCGACTTCACACTGAGAAAATTCGTACAACCTACAACAGCAACTACAGGAGTTTGCAGCTAAGTTAATGTAATAAAGGTATTCATGTCAGCTGGCAATGTCAGGGGATAGAGGTGTACACTAATCTTCATCATAGTTACGGTAATTATAATTTTCATCAGAAATGGATCTTTGCTTTACTTTGCAAACATACAGAAGAAGTCTTCATCCTGTGACTCCTGGCCCAAAATGATAAGAGGGAAAAGATTCTGGGGAGTTAATTCAAATGCACTGCATGCTGGGAAGTATGCCTGTGAGCATAATTAAGATGTTCTTTCAAGTTACAAGTTAAACTCACAGGAGTTCTAAAACTGATAACCAGCAAGGTGAAACTGACAAAAGCATGAATAAGAACTGAGTCTCTGATTAAGGAGGAATCATTTCCACTATATTGTTTGAACTGCACATCATCAGTGTTGTGCAGTAACGCATAGTGATGCCTCAGGGTAATGACTACTTTTTCATATGTCTGCATGCACACTCGCTTCTTTTCCATGTGCACATGTTTGCACACACATACACAAAGGAACAGCTTGACTCTGTAAAACATGTACTTACGTATGTATTTACATTTAACTTGCCTAAAACAGAATGGGTATCACATGACTTGTGTAATCTGAGACTAAATTCTATTGTTAAAAATGATGTATGATTTAATTTGTACAACAAATGTTACAAGATAATAACTGATAAAAAAGAACAAATTGTTCTACTCTGTGTGAACCAACTGGTGTAATCCATTTTTCTAACCTTACCTGAGATGTGTAACTCTTTGACTACACGACTCATGAGTTTCCTACAGTTAATAAAATGGTGCTTCGTGACAGAGCCACAGCTCAAACATGACCCTCTCTTTTAATACATCTGAAAACCTGCAGCTCACCTAGCTGTGTGTCTGTGTTGGCCAGGCTGCAGCTGTTACCTGGATTCTCTTGATAAAATGATACATGGCATTTACAAATTAATCAGTTGTACAAGCTGTGGCTTATTTACCCCATAAACCGTAGAACGTCCATAATATAATGACTCATACAATGAAAACTATACTCCTAATCCAATGTGGCAAAGGGGTGGGGTTGCTTCCATAAACATTAATCCTACACGTTCCTAATGTCAAAGATGAGAAATGTTTAGACTGATTGGAGAACAGCTGAGCTATTACCAACACTTTGGTTATTCTTAACAAAGGACCCAAAGTGCTAATTTGCAGTGCATATTTGCTTGCAGTAATAAAATAAAAGCAAATTATCCAGCACCTTATGCCTATATTTAAATATCAGTTGACTGATTTAATTCTATCTAGCGAAGAAGTTTTTAATTCTGCAAAGTTTAAAACATTTAAAGGGGACCTACTATGCTTTTCCTTATTTTCGGTTATATGCTACAATGTCAGATGTTCATATTAAATGTGGCCAAAGTTTCAAATACTGATCCCTCTGAATACTTTTTTGACTTTCGGGTCATGTCAGCTCATGACAGAATTCTTTATCTGCTCCAGGCGCACTGCTCTAGGTCTTTACAATACATTCACTGCTATGTGTAGCTATGTGCTAACATGGAGGAAACATGTAATCCCGGTTGCTACTGTTAAAAGATTTTGGTTTATAAGTGATTTTTCAGTGTGAAGGTGCCACTATACTCTGTTCTAGTCATTCCTCCGGTGGCAAATACAATGCAGAGCAGGCGCTGTGCTAGTGTTCAGCGAGATGGCAGACAGCAGTGGCGAAACAGGCTGCAAGGTAAACACTTGGAGCATGTTAGCACAGTCAATTTAGGTCCACTAAAAGTTCTTATTTTTGCCACTTACATACTCAGAATATTATTTTAAAGGTCTGAAAACATTATAGAAAGGATCCCTACAGAAAAAGAAATTTTTGTTAAAGAGTAGCATCCCAAAAAGGATGCTACTCTTTAACAAAAATCACAAACAGCCCTGAAATCCCTATCGCCAAACTGACCAGACTCCATTTTAATAAACAGTAATTTTATCATTGTAAAACAGACTTTATTCAAAGTCAACAGAAACAAAATTTGCTGTTCCAATAATGACCAACTCTGGTTTGTTAGAAATAAACCCTCAATTCGCCCAGTTAGATGTGAAAATATGCTGGCTCTATTCATGCTAAAATTACTGGGTTTTTTTAGTGGAGTCTGCTGGGTTTAGCAATGGCATTTCTGAGGCTGTTTCTGGTTCAACGAAAAGCATCTCACTCTTTAATAAAAATATCTATCTCTGTAGAGATTGTTTCCTAATGCTGTCAGAAATTTAAAATAATAATTTGAGCTAGTCAGTGGCAAAAACAAGCATACATTGCAGCCTGTTTCGCAGCTGCCAGCTGTAGCACTCTGGCTACTGGACCAATGATTTATTTAGACAAAACAACATGTGAAAATAGAGTCCAGGTTGAAAAATACTAAACTAACCCAATAAAGTGCCCTTGTCAGAGCTTTAACTTCGATAGAGAGAAACAGTAATAAACTCCTTTCTTACAATTTCAGAGAGGTCTTCAGCTTCTGGTGTAACACTTATGTAAAAAGCTGACATGAGTGTTAGCCCCTGTCCTTTAATCATGCCTGCGGTAGCTGACACTCCTTGTTCTATTCAAACTTTCCTAACAGCAGAGATTGTTTTGGATGTGCACCAACTGAGTGATGCTGATTTCCACTTAAATTTTTATTTTATTTTTTATATTTCATGCGGTTATAATTTGGAGTAATGATGCTCACAGTGCTCTGTTTTTCCACTTGTCTCTGCCCTGCTGGTTGTAGTGCTGCTCTTCCCCCTGCTCAGGTCCTCCATGTTAGCAGGCTAACAGCATACCTCCTCCTCTCTCCGTAGGTAAAGATTTTGCGGTTAAATGTCCTGCTTCAGAATATTAAGCGTAAATCACCAAGACAAAACCATGGAGGGAAAGGAAGATTGAACTAAATGAGTCTTAGCCCACAGCTTCTATTAATTGTATCTGTGTGGACAGTATGTAAAGCCTAAGGCTGGTAATGTGTCCAGCGCTAATATCAATTAGCATGCAATATCAATTAGCTACCAATCTCACAGCACATTAGTAGGGATAATGGGTTGACCCCTAATACGACCCGTCCACTTCACTTCAGTGGATCCTTCTAGACTACTCTATATAAACACTGCATGCTTGAAAAGCCCAGGCTGTATGCAAAAACAATGCGGTGAAGGACATTAATTATTTAGATCATCTCCTCCTGAGGTGAGAATTTTAAGATGCAGGTATCACAGAGCAGCACCACAATGAGGAGTATTGCTGTTCTTTTATCCCCTGCTTACTGCAGGAGCAGGCCTCAGCCTGTATAGCGACTGAAGGGTCTATAAATGTTCTATGCTCTGCGTCCCGTGAGTTACAATGCTCAGGGCAGGCAATAACTCACACCATTAAACATAACGAGGGCTTAGACAGGGCTTAGGCATCGGCAACAACGAAAAATAATGTCTAATCCTGCGATGATGTGGTATAATATTCCTTTCCTTGGTGTTGTCAACCAGAGACAAATCCAGACAAACCTATGTGTCATGCAGCCACTGGTAGGTAACCGGAAAGCAAGATCCATCTTGTAAGGTCAATAAATCTGATTTGTGTTGAAAACCAATACTCATATCTCAGCACTAGTCAATCGGCACGTGGTGCCAATTGTGTCAAGAAGTGATCCTTAGAAACTGGACAGTATTCAACTCAATCAACTGTGGCCAGAAAAGCAGTGAGAAATCAAATCAACTTTATTGTAGGTTTGGGCAACATTAAGGTATTAAGGTATGTCAGGGTTTTTAGAATTCCAGAAGGTATGATTTTCAATACCATCAAATATACAGAAGCTCCTCTTTCTATTCAACTGATACATAGATGCTGAACTGAGGTGATGTAATGCACAGTAGAGGATAATGTAACAAGACTATTAAAAAATCAAAATGCCTCTGCCCACTTTTGGAAGTATTGCCAAATATACCTGTCTTTAGACGACTTCTTCAAACTACTAGTCATATGATTTTATTCAACACATTATCTTCGTTCAGCCCACAGATGTTGTAGGCTAGACATAGGCAACGTGCTTATAGGGATGGGTACTGAAATCCGGTACTAAATGAGCCCTGGGTCTAAATTATCAAAGACCATAGTATTGATTAGCTCCGACATTATCGGTTCTTTTATCCGTACTTTAAATGCTATCACTTTTAAAAGCTTTTTGCCGGAGTGCTCTGAACTCCGAGTTGCAAAAACATCAACTCAGAGTGGAAAAATGCCCCACGTCATTGTCATTGTACAATCAGATGATTTGAGAGGTGGCGGGCATCCTGTGGTGGTCACAACAACAAGTTTACAGTTGGTAAACAATGGAGGAGAGATTGGGGGTAGCGGTTGCTGGATACCCAGACCTATATGGCCCGATGATGGATGGCAGGCTGTCAAACTGTCCCCGAGTCATCCTAAAATATGCCTGGAAATGGCCATCATCGAGGGGAAGCTCCTGGACCAACTGGTGGTGCTCCCCGTGATCCACCCTCTTTTTCCTACGTTACCTACATCTGAACATTTTAGGAACTAGATACTAATTACTGTGAAATAAATAAAATTTATAAATTCACTAAAAAATGACCAATAAGAGTATCGCTAGAGTACCAAATCGATAAGAGTATTAGTATTGATAAGATCTTAACCATACCCTACATGTTACAATGACTTCTATCACCAGTAACTCAGGTTTAATGCTTTTTTAACACAAAATTAATTTCATTTAATTTTCCATATACCCTGGTGAAATGTCAGTAAGGTATGAAAGTATGAAAAAACAGATACCGCTCATTGTCAATGTAATTGTTATTTTACCACACATCTCTGTGCAAGGCAGAATATAAGAGTGTTTTTTCCTGAGATCAAGGTGCAACATAAGTAACACCTTATACAAGTAATGCAAACATTTATACAGCACTCCCTGAGCCTGCATACCTAAGATGTATAAAATGTAAGTGCATATCAAGGTTCAACTTTAAAATAACAGAAACTATTCATGAAGCTGGAACAGAAATAGTTCAGATTCTTTTTCAAGGAAAAATAAAAGTTAGGTGGCAAACATACCACACAGGCATGTCTTCATGTTTGTTTGACCTCAGAAGTCTAAAGGACAAATTCTTTAATGTATTGCAACATACAGTCCTTTTTTTTTTTTTTCCAAAGCTCTGAGTCATATTTCAGAGTGGGTGCTTTAAATCAAACCAGCTCAGGGGTGTGAGCTGGTTTAAATTTAACATCATGAGACGAGGATGATGCAGTTCATTGACATATACAGTACATGCAGAGTATTTGTTCAGCCAGAAGGAGTTCATCTATTATTTTTACTCATCCATGATATGTAGATTTATGTCATTACATACCTCTGTGATTAAAATTTCTTCACTCTGACACCATTATGCCACACAAGACTGCTGCGAGCGAGAGATAGCAATCTGTTATCTATCTGTTAACGCCATACTTTCTCCTCCACGTTCATCTGTTACAGCATGACAATCAAAATTCAGCAATTAACCTGCTCTGTCACCCCACACTGAGAGGGACTGCTGGACTGAAGCTGAACTTCAGAGGTGGCAAATGAATTTAAAAGGGACAAGGGGGTGGCGGGTGAGCTCGCAAATGAAAGCAGACGTGCTGTGCTCAACAGAGAAGGGTACATATTTTATCGGTAAGTAAAAGATATTTCAAAGATGCTGTGAGATAATAAACATCACTTTTGCTTCTCGTGCAAAACAATCACTGCATGTGTCAAAATTGAACCTAATAGTAATTATCATGTGCAAACTAGAAATTTATTGATTACTACATATTTAATTTAATTAGATGCCTGTTTATTTTTTCAGTAATTAAATTTGGTGTTAGTGCTATTAATCACAGAAACAAAAAGCAGTAACAGCAGCGGTAGCTGGACAGTTTTCGTATCTGGCACTTCCTGCTTTGAACCATAGCCAAATGGTTGTTCGGTATGTGTGTATCCATCTACAAAGAGTTTAAATTGTCTCATGATGTCTCCTTTATGGCCCGCTATCATCACCTTGCAAGTTATTACAGAACATAATTCACTTTTCCAACTATCAGACAATAAAATCACATTTCAGATACTCACTTTAGTCACTTAAACGGGCCCTATGAGAAATTCAAAGTGTATGAATTGTCTGCACACAGCTCTCAACATGGAGGCTGAGCTGACAGCTAACAGTGCTAACTTCACGTACAGCACTACATAATGGCAAAAGTACCCACAGAGGTAACAGCGTTAACCAGGGGGGAACTGAGGGGTGGGCACTATGCTTCCACAATGATGCCGTTCACGCATAGCGGCAGCAAAGAGCTAGCCAGTGGGATACACGTAAGTACCAATATTCATGTGTGGCTGGACCGGTTTACTACAGCAAACTTCATTCTTTGCCATGGATGCCATTACTCCACAATATCTTTACATAGCAAATAGTGTTTTGCTGCCATAGTAATACCATACATACATTCCATACAGAACAATGGCGTTATGAGATAAAACACGACGTACATGCCTGGATGAGCATCTCACACCTTTATCTTAGCATTAGCAACATTAGCTGCTCTGTTTCAACAACGTTTGGCTGAAAAAAACGTGCATACAGGCTAAAATTCAACCAAGCTGTTCTGTCAGGAGATGCAGTGCCCTAAACCAACGGCGAGTAAGAAAAATAATGATGTCACATGTCATTTGTTAAGCTATGAGTAGAGGAAAAAAGTCTGCTAGCCGCTAGGCTAATTGATGCAATGTAAATATGCTCAGTCTGTCCCAGCTGACATTGGGAGGCGGGTACACCCTGGACAGGTCGCCAGACTATCACAGAGCTGACACATAGAAACAGACAACCATTCATGCTAACATTCACACCTACAGGCAATTTAGAGTCACCTGCATAGGCCCGTTTCCACTGAAGAAGTTCCTGGTACTATTTGGGGGGCAGGAACTACTACGGGAACGTCCTCTCGCTCGGCCCTCCGCCGTGTCTCCACTGAGAGAGCGGAGTAGGAGGAAGGTTCCTGTAGAGTTACCGGGCTCTGTATGTGACGTAGTCGTTGCGCGACCATTTTGACCGGGGCGACGTAGGGGCGTAGGAACGCCGTTAGCCGTTAGCCATTAGCCGTTAGCGGTGTCTGTAATAACTCCGGTCACGGTCGGTGAAAAAAATATTTTTTCCAGCGGATGTCTTAGTTACAACATGATTGAGCTAACTGGAGTAGTTTCATGTTGTATCCGACAACGGGAGGCTTTTAACAGATGACGTCCTGATGTTAGCTTTGCTGTTGCTGTTAGCTGTCCCTGTCAGCTGCAGCCACTGATGCTTTTTAGACATTGTGATTTCCCAAAACTGAATAAATACCACACATAGCAACACAAAACTGCTTTGCTAGCTCAATCATGTTGTAACTAAGATATCCGCTGGAAAAAATATTTTTTTGATGGACCGTTTATTGAGTTATTACAGACACCGCTAACAGCTAACGGTTAGCCCAGCTAATCTATGATAACCATGTTATTAATTACAAAACGTCACATCCCGCCTTGAGTATATCCAATCAGCACCAAGTAATCCCCAAGCCCCAACCAGGAGTTTCTCGGGGCCGTTCTGAGTACCTACTCTGAGGCAGGGACTTGTTTAGCCCCGGTAAAAGTTCTGGAACTCTGTCCTTCGGGGGTGGTTCCTGCAGTGGAGACACACACCAACGGCCCTGGCCCCATAAAATTACCCCGAAGTTCCTGCGGTGGAAACGGGCCTTATGTCTTTGGACTGCGGAAAGAAGCCGGGAAACCAGAAGAAAACCCATGCTGACATGGAGAGAACATGTAGGCTCAGCACAAAAGGGCTCCCCCACCCCGGAATTTGAACCCCCCACACTGACCTAACCACTGCCCCACCGTGCCGCCACGGTGAGTAGTAGTAGTAAGCTATGAGTAGAGGAAAAAGTCTGCTAGCTGCCAGGCTAATTTATGCGATGTAAACATGCTTAAGCTAATAATGAGTGACTAGCAAAAAACAATTGTTTTGTCCATGAACCTTGACAGTTCTTACTGAGCTGAATATACTTTTGTTAAATGATGTTGTTAATCAATTTTTTATGTCTGTTTGGAGAAGTTTGCCTTCGGGGCTTAAAGCCAGATAGTCCCTAAGTTTTAGGAAAAACATCATGGTTTGGGTTAAAATAAAAACAATTCTTTCAGAAAGGACTTTCTGACAAAAAGCCCTGAAGGTTAACTTATCTCATGTGCTTATATTGTGTGTTTATGTGTTAGTGGAGTCAGTTTAAAGTAAACTTTACTGTACTTAAGCAGTTTCAATTATTTACATTATTTATGTGTTGTTTTTTAGCTTTTATGGCCAAAAGAAAAAACAAAAAACAGTGGCAGCTTCTTTAACAGATTGTGTTAAATGAGCACATTATGTTGTTTCATATTGATCACAGGCCTCTGAATTGCATCAAACCAAAAAAGTATCATGGCAGAACTTGTAATATCGGCAAAAGTCATGTTGTTGTCCAAAGAAACGATATTATATCGTATTGTGATGAAACTGGTGATTAACACCCCTATCAATAATGTTTCAGCCACTCAGGGGCAAAAACAAGCTAAAAACTCAACACTGACAATATGAACACGTTACCATGGAGCAACATTAGGATTCATTCTGAGTCATGCTCCGCTGTATTCACCAGCTATCACAAATTGTGTCTGTATGCTGCTGCATACCCTGGGTTTATGGGAGTTTCTTAGGTTAAATCAGATGTCTGCTGCATCTGAAAATAGGGTTGATGAGAACAGTGAGAGTGAACCATAGAGTGAAGCTATGGGATGTAAAACTAAAACAATTAGCTAGGTTAGGTTCACTTTAACATACACTTAGTATTTTATCAATTGGCATTATAAGAGTATTGATTGGTGCAACCTTAAAAATTTAAAATTGTATATTTAACCGATATTTTTTAGATGTTTGATGGTAGTTACAACATATTTCTTAATCCACATACAGCAGGTAAGCCTTAACATCTGTTCTGAGTGCAATAGGCAGCCTTGGTTATTGCATACAGCTACTGTATAGTGTTGAAGCAGCTCCTCTTTCTGTCATAGCACAGTATTATTGTGGCCTCCTCACAATGCCGGGTGGAGGGAAGTCAAGGAGGAACCTGAGACTCCAGCCTGTTCTCCAAGCAGCGTTTGAGTTACATAATGTGGGTGAAATCCAATTGTCTCCAATCATCTCAGGCCCCCATGTTATCCATCATTTTTATTAGTGCGGCAGTGAGATAAGACTTTGTTATGTTTCTCAGGGAATCCATTTTCACATGACAAAGAATGGCGATTAAATAGGTTTTAACTGTGAGGTTACTTGAATCACAAAAGCTAGTGGACATCTGTCCAGGATCATTCTTCCAAAGCAGGGAAGTATGTCAGACAGGAAATAATATAATGCTGATTTCACAAAGTTTGTGTTTTCAAGTTACAAATCTCCCAGCAAAGAGGAATTGGGACGACATAAAGTGTGGAGCAAGCCTGGCAAAGAGGCTGTTGTACAGCACAGGGATTTATGAAATTGAATTTCAATGGCACATTGAGCAGTTCATTGAGAGCGTGCCAAAAGTGAGAATCCTATGACGGATTGAGACAAATCACTGCCCAAATGAGCTGACAACAAGATGCCTGAGGCATTGCATTACTATTCAATTAGCATTTAAGAGGGCTTTGGGGAGAATTGTTTTGTTCTATTTTGCAGATAAAATATGAGCATCTCCCACAGATTTCTCATTAGGGGCACTTTGAGGGTAACTCTCACCCCATTTATCTTCTCCATCGTGGACCCCTGGTGAATTGCAAGCTTCAAATAGAGAAGAGAGGAGACACACTATTGAGTTATGCTCATTGAACTGCAGTGGGATGAGTAGTTAACTACTTTCCCTTCAGTTCCTATCTGGATTTGTTGATGCTGAATGCATTGTGGACGTCTGTAAACATGATTGTAGCGATAACAACAACCCTCCATATTCAATCCGTTTAGGTTTTGATGAGTAATCACAGTGGTGTCTCTCTCTGTCTCTCTCCACAGAAACCCTCTGTTTGACAACCCGTGCTCCACCGTAGCATCACTTTCAATTCAAAAAACTGTCTATCATTTGTTATTTTATAAGGTAGTTTTCTCACAGAACTGCTTGGCCTTGAAAACAAGAGCTCCAATCTGCAGAAATACCCACTTTGACATCATAAATCCTGTCTTATCCAAGTCATCAACTCATGTGACTTTCATTTTGTTTTTAATAAATCCATTACAAAGACTAATATGCGTGAGAAACCTTTCCTTCACTCGCATGGTGCATTAATCACTTGGCCTCTAATATGCTTTTGTTCTGATTATGGCAGTGGCCAGCCCAGAGCTGATAAACACCTATGACATCTGGTTAGTGCCCCTCCTGGGCTTCTCTGTGACCACGAAGCCAAATGACAAAAGAAAAGCAACAGAGAAAAGGCCATTTAAAGCCCACTACAGAAACGGGGCTGCAAAGAACACAGAGCTCTATTCGTTCTCTACCTGCATGCACCTTTTTTTTTTCCACAATCAATTTGATTTTCTCTTTTTAATTATGGCAGGATGATGATGTATGCTCCACTAATAAGACATGAATGGGAAATGAAAGGTCGGTGAGACCTAGATAAATGACTCCCATTATTTCACCAATCGGATAGAAGCCCCTCTATATGTTCTAATTTGAATGATAATAAAATTCTGAATTGCTTTGTCCTAGCAGGCCACTTTCTCCATGATAAGCAGCCTGGCAAGGTAACCTTGTCCTGTAACCCGGACTCCCATTGCCTTCTGAGAATGTAATTGCTTTAAATTAAGGCACAGAAAACACACACAGTTCAAGGCTGCATCTGACCCAGAGATGATGCAGCTTAACTCTTTCTTGATTTTGCATTTCTGCATCAAACTGCAGCAAAATTAATGTTTTATGCTAAAGTATGCATTTTCCTGCATGCACGAAGGGAAACAGATCAATCAGTGTTAATACAGATGATTTGGTTTGGTTTATTATTTAATATATATATATATGCACTTACTTCAAAGCACATTATGTCAAAGATGACAATGTCAGACTGCATAAAGCACAAAGCATCCATTATCTGTGCTTAGAAGTCCTAAATGAATTGTTTATTTTTAGCCTGCCCATTGGCAGAGAAGGATAAGGTGGCTTTGGGAGTATAAATAATAAATCACATTGTCCTTGTCTTGGAATACGTTTGAAAAGCAATGAAATGTGATAAAGTGTCTCATCCGGATTGTCTGATATTTGTGGCAGTCACTTGTGAGTTGACATGCGGTGCTGTATAGGTTACTTATGGTGCAGCAGAGCAAGTCTCAGCGGGTCTATAGCACAGGAAAGGCAAAGGCAAAACAAGTCGATGTCAGTCTGTAACTGTGGAGCAGAGCTGCAGGAGCTGCAGCTGTCTGGATTCAGCGCATCAATCACCGAGTCACACACTTTTTCTTCATCATAATAATAATTAATAATGCATTATCAATTAGGATAAAAACACAGTGAAGTCTAATGGATCCCATCTCTTAGACTGCTCAACATATTTCTTCCTCCATTGTTAAAATTAGATAAGTGCAAGGACAAGTTTGAGATATACTGCACTCTGCATTAAGAAGGAAATATTGGACTTTTTACTCTACATTTTAGAAAGCTGTAGTTACCATTCATGGACTTTTTGAAAGTTAGTGGGGTGGGGGGGGCAGGGGGGGGGGTTTGAATCTTTTTGTTAAAGCGAAAGTAAGGGCCAATACCGGATTCACTCTCGTTTGGCGTTTTGCCTTGCTATGTTCAAGGTTTTTTTTGGTGCTGTCTCTATTCCTGTGGCACCTGGTTACTACCTTTTTATAAAGCCCCAACCTCACCTGAACTCTCTGGGGGTACATGGCCATAAACGTCCTGAATACAGAAAATAATAGGAAAATAAGAAAATATAGGCAGAGGGCAGAGTCTCTCCACACACACTTCTAGTGGGTCATAAGTGATGATTGAGAGGGATTACTTCTGTATGAGTCTATATATTGATTTTCAGGAAAATCCTCCATAGTAGGCTATCTTTCAGCAAGGCCATCCTGAGCATCATTAATTCTTTTCTTTTTTTTTGACACTCGCTTTGACTTAAAAAAAACAATCTTAACACATTCCCCCAAATATCTCAAAATAAAATGACAGCATTGAGTTTCAGTTCAGTTGCTGCTGATACCTAAAAGATGCAAAGCATAAAAGTTTAAGGTTTTGTACCCATGTTTAAACAACTTTACATTCTAATGATAAATATGAATTACATCAGATGACTATGTGGCCTGCTATGTATAACATCTGATACGTGACTGTTCAATGTGTAATACATTTCTCAAGGGAACATAGTAGAGGTCGATCAATTTATTGGTTTGGCCGATTAATCAGCACCAATAACACATTTTACACACTATCATTGTCGGCGGAACTCCGATAGTGGCCGATGGCTGTGCAGCCTCCACCAGTCACACAGGGACATGCATATCTAACCAGAGCTGAAGAGAGGAGGGTTGTGGTAAATGGAGCAAAAAAGAGCTGATCAGTGGGTACAGCTCCAGAGCAAGCAGGTCCTTCTGCTGTGTGACTGTGTCTAAGAGTACTGTTCTTCATTGTAACATGTATTTACGTGACGATTTTGGCCAGCACTGTAGTATTAGTAGTGCTAAAGCCAGTGTCAGAAATTAGCAAGGGCCACGGGCCATTTGGCCCGCAATTTATCCAAGAATGCCCCCAAAAGCCATGTTCAGGGGGCCAAAATTGCCCCCAAGTTTTCGAAACAACTATATGTATTTATATTTTTAACAGTATTACAATCTGACATTAAAGTATAATTTTATTTTCATTAAATTAATTTACCGTCACGTCTACAACTCATTTTCCAGACATAATCAACGAGATTGCACTGATTACGTGAGAGTAATCTGACAGAGAAGGGGAGGGGGCTTTGCTGTACCATAAGTATAAATTAACCATTTCTTGGGTGATCTGTGTCTACACAATGACAAATTAATGAAAAATTAAGGTAGAATGAATGTTAAATTTTAAATTAACTTACTTCCAGGATTGCATCTAAGGAATTTATAGTAATTTGGCCTTTTTAACAGTAAAAGTAACTGTAATGTGGTGAAACATTAGTACTGCTATCAGTAGATTAATGGTTAAATCATCACATTTAAACTGGTTGAATTATAGGAAATCTGAGTGATATTTTGCAACCATAACTTTATGTAACCCATTATTTATTTCATTTATAGTGGTTTCTACTGAAGAGTGAAGACACTATCTTAGTTGGTTTTGCTTTTCATGTGCTTATTGTTAGAACCTAATTACAATTTTTTGACGGCCCCCAAACATTTTGAAAATGCCCCCATTTTTTAGACCGTGGGGGCCAAAATTGCCCCCAGAATATTTTGTTAATTTCATACCCTGGCTAAAGCAAAAGTCTGTTGGTGCTTCTCCTTTGTAGACCAAGTCCTTCCTACAGAGGCTGGGCAAGGATCCTTCCTAGCATTCACTGTACACACACTGGAACAGGCTATCGAGTGCCAAGGTGTGCGTTCTTTGAAGAGGCCCTGCCGTCAATTTCAGCAAACTGTGCGCAAAGAATTGTGGGTACGTCATGCCAGCTGAGGATACACACATGCATCCTTGAAAATTCTCTGACAGAAGGACTCGGTACTCAGTAGAATTCGAAAGATCCTTGACATGGGAACAGTCCTTCGGAGGGATTTGATGACGTAACCTCCTTGAAATTCAGCCGTTTAAGGATTGCGCCTTGACTCTGAGTCTGCCCAAGACTGAGCAAATGCCGCCACCTCCTGTTTCAAATTAAAAGCCCTCGTTTCAAAACAAAAGCCTTCTTGTGTTTCATACACAGCACAGTCATTTAGTAGGTGTCTTGTTTTTTTGTTTCATGAATCGTTGAGCAAGTATTTGAGTATTCAATAACACAAAATTACTCCAATCTAAATTATCTTGTTTCAAATTATATTTAAATGTTTTTCTAAACAGAATCGGAAATATGCATTTTAAATGGGGTGGAGAGACACTGGCCGATTAATCAGCTATCGGATTTTTCCTGTTCCAAACTATCATTGCTATGTCAGCCTTCAGAAATCCACTATCGGTCAACCTCTTGAATATAGTGAGACAAAAATAAAAGACATTCCCCTACTCTCCCCTGAAAAAGTTAGTAACCCTCCCTTCAACAAAAAGACGAGACATAATCCTTCTCTGACCCTCCCCCTAATAATTTTTGTACAGTCCCCTACTTCTTACTTTGCAAAGTAAGTAGCAGTAATTATGGGGTTATTCTGTCCTTTAAATGTGCCTTTTCATTTTGTTACTGTTTGTTCATTACTTCATTTTTTCCTCCTTTCTCCTGATCATTTACATCACTGTAAAGTCTCTCAGAGATCTGCTTTTGATGAAGACATATATATAGGGAAGTGAACTTGAACATAACTTAGTCAAAATGATTTTCTACTATATGGCATCTGAGATAAGGAATTAGTGCAGCCAGACGGACTTGAGTGCATGCCTATTTAACTTTCTGTGAGAGCAGCTTTGGCTGTGATACGTCTGAGCCAATTGGAGGGCCAAGTTGAGTATAACTGGGTATGTCTTTTAATTAACTGGGAAGAACAGGTCAGCCCATGGATATTGGAAAGTATCATACCAAATTGGAGAAATGTGTTTTTGTAATAAATAGCAATGATGTGGTTTTGTGGATTCATTTATTTTGATTAGGCCCAGTATTGTTCCACTTTATGGAATTAATTGAATTCCTCATGCGTTTGAGTAAACGGACAAACAAATTAATCAAGAATTGGCAAATGGGTCTCTATTCAGCTGTGCTAGGAATTTTGCCATTTTGTGTGTATGTGCAAGTACATAATGCATCCTCTGTGTGTGTGTGTGTGTGTGTGTGTGTGATTTTTCAGTGGCCAGAGTATTTATGGTTTTATAATGATGTGCTGTGCATGACCCTGTCTGAAATCTTGAAAAGCTTAAATGAGTTCACTGACAGTGACATTAGAAAGATTATCACACAGCAGAACGTCACTGTTGTGTTTCACATATTTAATCTCTTCAGGAGCTTTTTATCAGCAGCACAGATTTACCATTAACTGTTGACAATATACAGTTTTTCACTACTTTTCAGCAATTATTAGGGGTGGGAAAAAAATCGATACAGCACAGTATCGCGATATTTTTGTGTGGCAATATCGTATCGTTACACAGTGCCAAGTATCGTTTTTTTATTATACGAATTATTACAAATAGAAAGGAGCTTTTGGCAGTCTACACGAATAATATGATTGTTGCTTTTTCAGTTCACGAGATACATTTTGCTGCTGCTAGGGATGTCCCGATCCAGCTTTTTCACTTCCGATCCGATACCGATATTACAGCCTTGAGTTTTGGCCAATACCGATACTGATTCGATCCAAGTGCGTAGTCATGTCATGTCAGTCGTGTTAGAAAAGGTTTGATCAAGCGATATTACTCTAACAAGAACAACTACTTAATCAGGTTAGTTAGAATGATCCACAACAGTTGGTATGAGAAACTGACCTGTTTATTGTGAACAAGGTTAAATAAACAAACTTTAAACTTGAACATTAACATTAAATAAAAAATATAGCTGGTTTGCTTTGGCTGCTTTGGCCCCTTAATAAATAGAAAATAAATCAACACAAGAAATCTTTAAAATGTCTAACATTGAAATTAAAATAGCAGCAAGACTCCACACACTTGTGCTTTGGCCCCCTAATAAATAAAAAATAGATTAACACCACAAGACATTGTTGACATTTAACAAACAATGCAGCCTTTCCTTTTCAGTTATTTTTGTAGTGTCAGTGCCAGCCTGGTGCTGCTGTTTCCTGTGTGTCTGCATGCTGGCCTGGTGGATTAATAGTAAGTGCTGGAGTGGATCACTGGAATAGACTGCTTGAATCTTGGAGCGCTGGGCTGACCGGAAAACCTGGATCAGACTCCATGAAAAACTGGATCGGAGTTCTTGGATCGGCATTTTTCCATGCAGTCCGATCCGATGCCGATGCACGTTTTTTGCTAATATCGGCGGCCGATACTGATCCGAATATCGGATCGTGACATCCCTAGCTGCTGCCACAAAAAAATGGCTTAAGTAAGATGAACAGACTGAAAACTTTATCTTATTATATAAAGCAGATGTTGATTGTTGACAACGTTTTCCTTTGGGGAAATAATTTACATTTGAATAAAGGTAATAAACTGCAATATATTTTATCACAATAATCAGCATATGGCAACATAAAAATCGCAATAATATAGAGTGTGCCACGGCCGACCTCAAAACCCGGAAGTTTAGCGCTGGTTCCCGGAAGAGAAAGTGAATGTGATTTTTGCATTGCGTTTTGGATTATGTCAGAAAATAAGCTCTTTGGCTAACATAAAGGCTAACATAAAGTTTATGATACTTACAGGTTTTGTTCAGTGAGATAATCTTCACATATGAACACCTTTCATACCGCATTTGAAGCTTAAATGCGATCACCAGAAGAAAAAAGCTAACGTTAGGCTTTAACGGACTACATGACTACTCCACGGTCGCACGACTCTTGACGTCACCACAACTAAGCTTTCAACTGATTTCGGCCGCTTTATCTTAAAAACATTGTATAATGGGGAAATCGGACTGTTTAAGCTAAATAAGAAGCTGTAATGGCGGACTGCCAGCACTCTCGTCTGTTCGGGGTGATGACGTTTAATGTCCCCAACAGAGTTTGTAGTCGTATTGAGGAACTTGTTAGCAACCGCCTTTTTTACGACACGTAAAAGCTTCAAAATTCACAAGTAGGGCATTTACTGACGTAGAACAAAACCTGAAACTCGCTTAAGCTTTTGTTAACCACAGACCTTATTTGAGGCATTTTACCAAAATCCCATTCAAAAAACGTATTGACTTTTAGACGAGAGAACCGGAAGTGCTAAAAGCGCTAATGGAGTTCCGGGTTTACTGGCACACTCTATTGCATCATGACTTAATTATCATGATAATATCGTATCGTGGACCTTCTGGTGATTCCCACCCCTAGCAATTATTATTATATTTGTTTATGATTCCATATTAACTATATTAATGATGTTGAATGAGGGTTTAGATGCTATCTGTGGACAACACAATATGTTGATATCACAATGTTTGCCACAATATGATTCTGATTCCATTTTATTCAGGTGCCTGCGATCGACATGAGACAATATCTGTGAATATCCTCATTGTCTTTTTCTTGGCTGCTTGCCACTGTCTGCCTGGCGCTAAACCACTATCACAGTCTGAATGTTTAGGACGGAGATAAGCTTAGAAGGAAATGGTGAAACAGACCATGGGAATTTAACAATAAAGGTGTATGTATAAGTCCCAGTAAAACGAAAAATACATTTTCATTATTTTAATCATGTCCCTGTGTTAAACAATCATTCATCTCTCGTTTTATGCCAAATATATTTCAAACACTTAGTATCAGAGTATTTTTACACCAAAATCCCTGTCTGTTCTTATTCTGTTAAACCAGGTAACATAGCCTCACTGGTCACATAAAAGCGCACTTCACTGTTTGTCGTTTGTATTAGCTAACAGAGCAATATGGAGAGAGACAGGAACAGATGTGTGTTTGGATATCAGTGGGCAAATCCACTGTTTTCATTTCCACAACAATGTGTCTAAGGTCTTATTCATTCATCTTTCCCTTGTCCTCCTCCTGAACTAACAGTAAGGGAGGTGTGTGGGGAGCGGATAGTCCGCTCAGCAGCAGAAATTCTAAGCCCACACACTTCATAGCAGTCCAATCAAATGCATAGATTTTTTACCGCTAAAATATTCTGTTTGACTGGAAAATATGTCACAGTACAGAAGCTAAAGACGCTCTAACTTCCATTTCACAGTGACTTTGAAGATGACGATATGTATTGATGCTTTCACTTTGCTTTGATTTTGGATCACTGATCACTGAATCTACATATACATTAGGGTTGTCATGAGAACCGATACTTCGGTACCAAGCATCAGTCTGTGCCGAGGACGAGCGCCAAAGAAGAACGCCTGTTCTCCATCGTCTTTGCTAGAAACAATGGCTTTTACAAGTGCTACAGCTTAGATCGGGCCCAAAAAACTCCAGCCCGACCCCACCCAACACTGTGCATTTTCTCTCCGAGACCAGCCCGGCCCGTCCCTCTAACTGTAATTATGAGCCCGAGCCCGGTTTAAACACGACTTTTTTTAAGGATATGAATGTGGACATTAAAGGTTGACTCTCACCTTTCTTTCCATGGCAAGCCTTCGTCATGTGCCTCTTAAGTGTTGAGGTCCCTGTCTTTTTGCTGTCATATACCAGCATCGCGCTGCACTTGGTACACTCGGCGAAGCCGACACACACGTTGTCACCGTCAACAATTGTGCGCGGCCGGTGGCGTCGTCGGGGGGGGCTTTTGGGCTGTTTTTTGATTTTTATCATGGTAATTTTATCGAGAATCGTGGAAATTGACTGGCATTGGTATAGACTACTGAAATTCTGGTATCGTGACAAGCATAATATACATATCGATGTATTGTATTATTGACGTACATACACATTTGTTACATGTTTTTCTTAAGGGCTGCTGTACAGTACGGTGGCCCCGAGAGCTCAATGCACTGCTACTAAAGAAGACAAATTTAAAAAAACAGACAAAACAAAAGCAGATGAAAAAAAACACCTTTACCAATTTGACAACAAAAAAATGTGGCATATCTGGACACGCTGCAACTAAAGAAAACACACCAAATATAAAAAAGACAACATGCTGCACATGCAGACAACCGAAACAAATACAAAAAATAATACATACAGACAAAAACAAAACTGGTTAACAGTAAAACTGACAAGGAAACTGGAGCTTATACCTTCCTTCTCTGTATTTTTGTCTTTCAAGAACAATGGTATATCTCAGTTAAATCACTGAATATAATCTAACTTGTACTTTGTGGAGCTTTTAAAGTAAACTTTTTTTTCTAACTCAAAGTTAGTGAATTTGATAGAATTCACAGATTCTGAACTAAACAACCTGATTTAACATTCACGGAGCGTCACATACTATTATTACAGGGGCAGGGAAAAATGGGAAAGTGCTGTCAGAGACATCAATGGATTTTTTAGAACATATCAAAGCACAGTTGCTCTGTGGACATGATAGGGTGGTATACCTGTTTTTATCTCCGAATGCTGCCCTGATGTTTTCTGAAGCCTGCCTACGACTGACACAGCCTTCAAACTATTATCTCTCTGCTTCCTTCCTCCTCATCCCCCTCCGCCTTCTCCACTCCCCAGAACATAAAAACACTCTCTGCAAGTCCCTGTCTCAGCAGAAAATATTGTGAGATATAATGATGATGCGACACGGGGAGTAGAAACTGGTGTAAAGGAAGAAAAAAAAAAAACACTTTGTACTCCGCTGCGTGCAATTTATTTTAAAAATAAGAAAGGATTTAAAGAAAAACTGTTGTTTTTTAAAATATTCTCAAAATACAAACACATATACGAGACAATGTTACCGTCTCAGCTAAAGTGAAGAGGAAGAGGGGTATGTTTTAATGGAGGCAAATTTAATCGAAGAAAAGCAGCGATTATGTAAATTCCTCCACACAACAATGGGATCATCAATAAGAGCGGGATGTTCATTAGGCTCAGCAAGCTTTAATATATGGATGTTTTGGCTAATACACAGAGCAGATTGGTAAGCAAGCTCACTCATGCAGGATTTCTCTGTTAATCACTCGACTCTGTATTCAAATGTGTCGGCCGCAATGGGATGTTACATCTTATGCGCCTCTTACAAATCATATTAGCAGTCAAAGCAGTCGCTGCAAAGTACATATAGAAATCCTATTTCCCCCCGTAGCCCCACAGCGAAGACAAGTTTTAGTTCTCATGAACAATATCAGGGACAAAAAACTATTTATCTTTGTGGAGGAAACAAAGCACCTGCTAAGCACCGTGACATTCAAGAGGTAATTGGACTAAAATTATGTCTCGGTTAGTTGATGACTACGTGATGAGACAAAAGTTATTAAGAGATCAATGAACATTCAAATTGCAGAAACTTATTTGAGCATCATGTTTGGTTCAGGTTTTTGGCCCGAGATAAATGAGAAATTTGTCTGCTTGCTTTCACTCACACTTGATACGTGCACAAACTCACACATGCACGCAGACAATCAGTTAAAATAGATGTAATAAAATAAAAATAAATCAGAGCAGTGGTGTAGGACTGGCTCAGGAGGTACTTTCACAATGAAAGCAGAGGTTCTTCATAAAGACAAAAATAAAGACAAATGAATCCTATTTGCGGAATTTATATCAGTCTAGCAAATGCAAATATTGATGCCACTGGTTATTGGACGTTTTATGATAATGACAAAGTTAGAAATGCTGTGTATATTGTAGAGCTCTACCGAATAGTCTGAATCTTTATTCAGAACATAACATACAACTTTTTTTTTTTTTTTTAACATTTTTGCTCATCTATTCATTCTGTTTGAACCCAGTATTTCTACACAGCTGCAGACAGTACAATACTTACCCACAAAAAAGGCGGAAAGTAAACTTGTAGCGTTACACACAGGAAGTTCTTCTAGGAATGAGACATAAGCCCCATTTCCATCAAAAACTTTTGGTCTAGTAGGTCCGTTTAGTGTTTCCACCGCAAACAGTACTCTTAAATGTGGGTTGTCGTCACTCACTGCTTGCAACAACATTTTCAGAACAAAAAAGAACAGGCTGCAGTGAGAGTCTCTCTCAATGGGATATTTAAAAAATAAAAAGTTTGTGTATTTTGTCCTTCTCAGGCAAGAGCAGGGGTTTAGAGTTGCCGGAGCCCACAGGAACAACACTCTGCTGCCCTTCTTTCTACGAGTGAAGATAAGAGTATATGCAGTTCATGATTGAAAATGATTGAAAATCCACTCACGACTAAAAGTCTTTGTCGTCCAAGAGAGACAATAAAAACTAAAGTGGCTGATGGATGCACGCGTCAACTCATGCATTGAGCTACCTAACAAGTAAACGATCCACCTTAAAAGTTGCCGGCAGTCAGCCCAGTGAATTAACTTTTTTTTCCTCAGACAACAGCTGCTGCGAGAGGCAGAATCATCCTTTCATTTTATATTTATAGTAGTAGTAGTAGTACTAATGTATGTAAAACTTTACACAGTATGAACAGTGGTTACATGGGCTTCGAAACGAGCCACGACTCAAATCAGAGCAGGGTGACCGTCCACTGCTGACTACAGACAACAGTCAACAGACTGCAGTGTTCACAGCGCTAAAGTGCCCTCTTGGGAGTCAAAACGCGTGCTAAAGTGCCCTCTTGGGAGCCAAAACGCGTGCTAAAGTGCCCTCTTGGGAGTCAAAACGCGTGCTAAAGTGCCCTCTTGGGAGCCAAAAGGGAGTCAAAACGCGTGCTAAAGTGCCCTCTTGGGAGCCAAAACGCGTGCTAAAGTGCCCTCTTGGCAGCCAAAATGCCCTCCTGGGAGCCAGAACGCGCGCTAAAGTGTCCTCCTGGGAGCCAAAACGCGCGCTAAAGTGTCCTCCTGGGAGCCAAAATGCGAGCTAAAGTGTCCTCTTGGCAGCCAAAATGTCCTCCTGGGAGCCAAAACGTGTGCTAAAGTGCCCTCTTGGCAGCCAAAATGCCCTCCTGGGAGCCAAAACGCGCGCTAAAGTGCCCTCCTGGGAGCCAAAACATGCGCTAAAGTGCCCTCTTGGTAGCCAAAATGCCCTCCTGGGAGCCAAAACGCACACTAAACTGCCCTCTTGGCTGGTTAAAACATGATAAACTGCCCT
The DNA here is from genome assembly GCF_006386435.1 of Epinephelus moara. Taxonomy (NCBI): domain Eukaryota; kingdom Metazoa; phylum Chordata; class Actinopteri; order Perciformes; family Serranidae; genus Epinephelus; species Epinephelus moara. The sequence goes on from NC_065509.1 coordinate 17,468,296, forward strand.
CTTGGCTGGTAAAAACGCGTGCTAAAGTGCCCTCCTGGTTGGCAAAACACACTAAACTGCCCTCTTGGCTGGTTAAAACATGATAAACTGCCCTCTTGGGTGGTAAAAACATTATTGTTGCAATGACTTTTATGTTGGGCCCTTTTTTTGATCTATATTGAGCCAGAACTATATCTCACAGAACCAGTTTGGATTATCTGGTGCTAATATGGTGTTAAAATGCACTAGAATACAGGAAATGGCATCTACTTAATTGGAAATGTTCTGGGGGAGGACCCCCAGACCCCCCCAGGGATTTTATTTCCTTCATACATCCATGTCTCTGTGTGTTCTTCACAGTCCAGCCTTGAATCTACACCGTTCTCGTGGATGCTGATCCTACCTACAAACTAACTTGAGTAGTCTGTCTAGTTAGTTTGTTTTAAGGCTATATAATGTACCATTTGTAAAACATATAAACATGTCTAAAGTGCCCTCGAAAACACGTGGAACTTAGTGCCCTCTTCAGTGGCGAGAACACGCTGTATGTGCCCTTTTTTTTCTTTTCGTCCCTGCCCTTCAAAAAGTCTGTGCACACCACTGTTCACAGCTCCACCTTTCAGTACCAGATCTGTGTGTTAGGTACCCAAACAGAGAGGTGACCAAAAATGGGGATGGTATGGAACAGTTCCATTGGTACCATCCACAACTTTTCAGTGGAAACAGACAAAAAGCAGACCGAACTGAACTGAACTATACCATACTGCTTGGTGGAAATGGGGCTTTATTGGCATAGGTCTGCTGCAATGAATAACCTGGTTAGCAGGTTAGGTAGCATTTGTTTCTGCCAGTTGATGGTGTTGGTGGTGATAACACAATACAGCGGTGATATCATCTGCTGTCCCTGTTTGTTAGTTAGCTTCCATTGCCCTCAAAATCCAATGTGGCTGCTCTGCGCATCAACAGTAGTGAAAGTTGTGGTATTGTACCACTTATTAGCACCTCTGTCTTGTTTGTGTCTCACTAAAACAGTCAAACACGAAGTCCTGACTAACTTTTACTGATGGACATGCTGCCACAGTGTTTGTACACACAAAATGCAGTGTTGTAATCAACTCGCTAACAGTGGCTATCCTGGCATGCTTGTTGCTAACGCCACCGTGGTTTTCCAACTTGTTGTACTGGAACGCAATCAACGCGGGTGTGATGTAATTCCCAACTCCGATTTCTGAGTTAAATGGAACGCAGCACCATGTACGGTGGAGTTTATGTAGCCTGGGGCCAGTAAAAAGAAAGGTCCACACTACTCTCTTTTGTCATCTGGAGTGTGATTGGCGAAACAGTTATGGAACACTGTTTAGATTGATTTTTGGTACTGAAAATGTCACTACATATACTCAAATTTCAACATAAAAAGGATATCTATTTGATCCCTACAGGAAATGTATACATAAAGATAGGCCTGTTGCGATATGCATTAAGTCGGTTAATTACATGGCAAATTTAAAGGGAGACAGTAACTTTTCCGGCCGCGATTAATTTCCATATTCATGCGTGTTTGTTTTCCTCGTCTCTTGCCACCAAAGAGACTGGACGGCAAGAGCATTCACTGCCGCGCATCGTCTGGCAGCCAGGTGAGTTGGTTCATTAGCGTAATGAACGGAAGGAAAGCTCTTGTCATCGAGTGTCTTTGTCTCTGTTGGGGAGGCGGGGCTATGGGCTACACACACACACACACACACACACACACACACACACACACGCGCACACAGTTTTTGAGTGTTTTTTTTTTTCTTAATAGAAACAAAGTCTATTAATATATTGTTTTTGGTTGGGGGTTTTCAAGTGCAATTTTTGATAAGAGACTGAGAGTCCATCTTATCGTTTTTGGTTGTTTGATTTTTTTCCTCTTACAGTGCACTTTTTGTTAACAGGGACTGAGAGTCTTTTTTTTTTATTTATAAGGTCTATATTTATTTATTTTGGTATTCTTACGTGTTATTTCGGATATTTAAGTTTTCTTTTTTGCACTCCTAAATATTCTTGTTAAATAAATTTTTCTCCCTAAATTTCCCTTTAAAAGGGTGTACTTGCATCATGACGCCTTTATTATCATTATAAGTTTAAAAAATGGTCTAAAAACAGCAAAATTACAACAATAATAAAAATATTCTTAAAAGCACAATATTACGCAATATTATGGCTTATCGCAATAATTTCTGACGCAATTAATCGGCCAGCAAAATTTGTTATCGTGACAGGCCTACATAAAGACATACGTACAATGTGTGTAACATGTCTGTGTCAGTTTAGAAAATGACATGACTTATGGTTTCATCTGTCGCCATGATCACTGTAGTTATTGCCTTCTTCCCCAACTCGCAGCTGAAAATAAAGAAGTTGGGGCCTCTGCTCTGTCAGAAGTCATTGTAGAAGCAGAAGTAAATGACGAAGGCTCAAGAGAAGTGGGTACACCACAAAATTAAATTACAACACTTCGGATATGTAGCAGTGAGAGTATCTGAGGTGGATTTTTCCTCTAATGTATTGACTTTTCTTATTAAGTCAGTAGCTTTTTTTAGTGGTGTAAGGTCAGTGCATTTCAGCAATTTGAGCTTTAGGTACATTCTGCACTCATCCGACTGTGTGTTGGAGGGGAGTCAGCCATTAAATCATGTCATGGTGAAAGTGTAAACCTTGTTTAACAACACGGATACCGTACGCTGTGCTTTCAATGTTGAACAGGCCTTAAACTTCCTTAGTTAAAGGTTTCAGCACTAAACTTTGAATGGCCGCTGTCGACAGCAACTTATCAGAAGTCATCTATACTGATTCTGTCTCTACTCTTCAGCCCCGGTCTCACTAACTACTGTCTAATGAGACAGCTGACCCCGCCGGCTGAGGCAGCCCTTGGCAGTGCACAAACAGTAATTCAGAACTGAGACAGTAATCGGTTAATGGGAAAAAAAAAAATCAATGTGGACAATTTCGAAGGCTTTACGAAACAAGAGTACCAAGAAAACATATTTTTCCTCCTTGAGCTCGTCTAAGTTTGATTGCAGTTTGCTGTTGGGGGTGTTTTAGTTTTTACTTGTGAAATGATCAGCAGTTTCATTGCAAAATGACCCGTCTGCATTGTCTCACACCCTGCAGCGTCTGACCTCTCTTTCTATTCTCTATGCTCGCCGGCAAAAGCAGCGCGCTGTCTATTTATTTAGCGCCACAAACTGCAACAGATCACTCTCCAGCAGCATTTTAGATTCATCTCTTAAGGAAAAAGGGAAAAAGAAAGACGAGTGAATTCAACCAAAGGCCTCCAGCATCCGGCAGCTTTACTGCTGCTGCCTCACTTCTGACCAGGGTCTGACGCCCATGTGAGCAAATAGGAACTGAGGAAAAGAGAAGTACAGCGTGAGGTTGTGAGCTTTCTCTCTCTGTTTTTGAGTGGCAGAATGTTCCCCCTCCCATGAATACCAAGGGCAACCTGCTTCCATTATTCATAACCCAGCTGTTCTAAGGTGCCCATATTTACACTTATATTGCAGAACCAGCAAGTGGTTTTCCCTTTTTAATATTGTGGCTGCCAGCCCTCTCCGACTTCTGCAGCTGTAGGACCAGCCAGAGTTGCTCTGGGGCAAAAAGTGCTCACTGATGGGTGGCAGGCTGCTGGATTTATAAACAAGGCCTGGTAATATCATATTTGCTCTTTGAATTATTGAGCAGAGTTTTATGATGCTTTTTAAACTCCATGAGAATTTGATTATAATTTGATTATAAGCCAGCTATAGTTCCTGAGGATGTCTACTTGATTAGGTTATTCATATGGTTTAAACCGTAGCTCTGTGCCTCGCTCAGGGATGTCTGAGGAATAATGAACAGCAGAATTTACCAGGGCGAAAATCTCAATCCAGTACACAACTGCAGTGATCAACAGTCATTACATGGCCACCGGCCAGCAGCCCAGGCAAATGAATAACACATGAATCCCTGTTGATGAAACATTGGAGAGTAGTTACCAGTACCCAGCTGTCTCATTGAGATAGTATTCATCGCCAAGTGGAGCAGATCTGGTCGGAATACAAACCAAGCAGGTGGTATGTAAGCCTCATGACACCACGGGGGCGACTGCTAACAGGTTTGAAAATGACCTGGTCCGGCAACCGCAGGCAGATTGTTTCAGTGTCTCCATTTCCCTAATAATCTCTCACAAGGACAGAGGCAGTTTGCTGGTGTCTCTTACACAGATCCAGCCGGCCAATCACAGATATGAGTCAGATATGTTCTCACTAGACGGCTCTGGTAGATACTGTTGCAGAGCGGTCCCTAATGACCAAAAAAATCCATGTCCAGCTACTGCAGTTTGAGCTAGTTTATCCTCTGTACCGGTCAGCCAGCCGGTGACTTGGGTTATACTCCGCAGCCCTGTTCGACCACCACCCCTCCCCCCTCGGGATTCAAGATGAGAACATGGTGAGAGCGCTGACAGGATAGAGTTACGGAACGAGACACATATCTTATTTATTGTATGTGGTCAGACTGCACGGGAGGTTTGAGCTTAGCTGGAAATAGCCATTTGTTGCTGTTGTTTTTCATCATTTTCCACCAGGGACACCTTCAGCTGACACCATCTGAGACGCTGTAAACACATTTTGATGTGAATTATACACCTACAACACATGGAAGAGTGTCTGAACATCCAGTGCTCCTTGTTACAGTGGATCCATATGTTATTCGGAAACACTATGTGCAACACAAAGCGAAATTTCACACATTGGGTGAAAAAGTTGGTAGAATGCAGGTACTGCTTTCTAATTAGGCACTCTTTGGTAGTTTATACAGTAAGTTGTAACTAATGGGTGTCTTAAAAGTCAATAAATAAATGCTTTATAGAACATTTACATGCCGTTAATAACAACATTTGGGTTCTGAAAACTCCCTTTGACTGATTATTTTTCTAAAAAACTACTGCAGGCGATCTGGATCAAAACCCATTTATTATTAGCATCGCATTAACATTTACAGCTTGATTGTTAGACCCTTTCAATGACATTGACTTAACAGCAGTTTTAAAGATGTAGTCAGTAACTTCTATAACTCTTGAAATTGTCCCTATATTCCCATATTCCTCTATCACTCTATTGTCTTTGAATGACCTCACCACACATATATGATCAGCGCTGCCTAGTTTGACAGTTTGACAGTATCTACCAGCAGTGGTTGACATGATTGACAGCTGCATTAGAGACTCCTCGGCTATGATTGGTTGTTTTCTAGGAGCTGCAGTAAATTCTAGCAAATGCAATTAGGAGCAATAGAGGAAGATGCTGGAGCATGTGTTTCATGTACTACTTTCGGGATTAGGGGTGTATTAATACATATTCATATTGAACCATTTGGTACAAGGCTTTTAGTTGGGTACACATTATGAACTGGACAATATGCTGAACTATCCTATTATATTTGGAAAATAAAATGTACAGCTTAAACTGTGTTTAATATGTTCTTAGTGTGACTGCGCTCAACAAGACAACCCATACAATGTAACAAGCAACATGTTGTCTGCCCCTCCGACCCCCAAACCAGAGCATTCTACTGCAGTGAGACATGCTTGGAGAGATGCTATGCTAACCTAGCTCTTTGCAAGATGGTTAGTAACAACATTACCAGACCAGAAATGGTAATCCTCCAATAATCTACAGGTCTGGTGTTTGGAGCCACTTCGCTTTTGCTGTGAATTATGAGGGCGATGGCGAGAGAGAGTGGTGGATAAGAACACACTGAACCAATGAACAAGCTGCCACACAGCTAAAGACTCTCCTTAGCAGCTAACCCTGTAGCACAGTAACATACACCACCCCCGAGCCGAAGCATGAGCTGCTGCGCGGTCACAAACAAACACGGTTGCACAGCACATACACCCCGAACCACGGAACGAAAGCCGCTGCATGGCTATTGCCTCTCGTTCGCACACCCACAGCAGTGAGGAGTGAATGCATTGCCAACGGACAGAGTAGCCGCCTCGGCTAGAAAGACGGAAAGGTACATTAGTGACAGCTGTTTTGCTTGTGGTTATATGATTGTGGCACTTAAAAGAGAAGTTTATTCATGCATTTATTAGAGTAAAAGAGCTAAGGACGCTCGTAGCACGTGGCAAACTTGCCGATCACACAACAGGCGCTGAATGAAAGGACATTGATGCTATACACTCAGTTAATGCTTGTAGTGACGTAGTGTTTAGATGGTAGGAGAGGGGTTGTGATAAGTATGGCTCCAGTGTGTCATCGAGCATGCTTTTTGGCTTATCAAGAAAGTCCTGGACACAGAAATTATGAAACAGTTTAGCAGTTTAAGAGTCTAAATCCACAATTCAATACTACACACTTCACAATTTCACGTTTTCAACAAGTATTTTCTAACATCTATCTTGTTAGAAAGAAACCACTGATTTAGCTTTGCCCAGGCTTTAACAAGCCAGTTTCAGCCAGACCATAATTCCTGCTTTATACAAAATTAACAAATGCCCAAATTATGTTTTCATGCATTTAGAATTTTAAAAATCAAGGAAATTTCTCTGGCATTTCTACTTTTTTACTGTATCAAAAACATACCGAACCGAGATACCACCATATCGTATCGTATCACATCACATCACATCACATAGCATCGTATCGCATCGTATCGCATCATATCAAACCGTGAATTCTGTGAACCGTCACAGCTCTATTCAGGAGGAAATAGTGACCATTTAAGCAAATATGACAAAAAGTTACTTGCATAAAACTGTGGCTTTAACTGTGGACTTGACTTATTTGAAAGTGGGAAACCCATTAACATTTATTAATGGATTACCAACATTTTGTTGCCGTTGTGTGAAAACCATGCATCTCTGAAACATCAATTTTTTATCAGCTACTTTATATGTAACAGTTTTTTCATTATTTATTTATGAACCCGGGAAACTTTCTCCATCTTTAAGGGAAAAACTTAATCCTTCAATTTAATTTATCTGTTTTAAATCGCCACATTTGGTGATGCATGGTTTGCACTGCACAGCGGCAATTTATAACTGCTTTATTACTGAAAAAGGGATTTTTCAAAACCTGGCAACCCAAAATGTGTCCTTATTAGCTGCTAAAAAAGCAGTAATAAATAACTTAAGTATTTAATAAAGCCATTAGTTACAAGCCTTATAGGAAGCCTCATTCAAAAGTGGCACCATGGTATAATTTTCAAATTAGAATATACTCAAAAAGTAAATTCCCTCACATATTATGATCTCAATGGTTTCTTTCTTTTTCTAAGAAGATACTGCAGTGCTAATGGAGCTGCTATGTGAGACAGTGAGGAGAAGACGGCTGTACATCAACATGTCTGCACAGGTAAAACCAAGATGCTGAAACATCATCACAGATAAATGGGTCACGGCTGCTCACAGGGGGGACGGAGAGGCAGACAAAGATGCCAAGGTGGGGGAACAATGGAAAGGGTGGGGGGCGGGAGACAGGTGCAGTGCATCATTTGCATGGCTGCGGCTTAAGTTTTGTTGTTGTCAGTGTTGTTGAGTCACAGGAGAGCGGCAGAGGTGATGATGTCACTGAGACTGCCTGGCAGCAGCTGCCTCATTTCTGAGCCGTTCCACATTTTTGCGCATCGTTGTGACGGAGATGTCATCTGAGCAGAAACCTATCTGACAGCTGAGAGTGAAATGAGGTGAGAAATCAAAGTCACATTCTATTTGGGAACGTCTTCGTGGCGCCTATCTGCAGGCTGAGATCACCAACAGCCTCCCCGCCTCCCCCCCGCTTCCCCTCCCCTCTCCCTCTGCCTCTTTCCCTGTGGTTCCACGCAGGATGGGCCCCAGTCCCTGCTCTCTGAAATAAAATGTTATTATTGAGAGCACAGGAGCACACATAAACATCCAACGTGCACACATAACATAGGCGCTTACACGTAGATATGTGCGGAAACACGTATCAATTTTCCAGTTCCTGGGGTAATTGTTTTTCTGGTTGCTGTGCTGAAAAAGCATGAAAACAATTACATCTGTTTATAAAAGACTGCAGGACACGGTGCAGAAAGACGGCATCATTTCCTCCTCCTCAAGCTGTCTTGCCACATTACGTTAAATAGATAGTAAACACAATATTTAACACCAGGTGTGATCTATATTTAGGTGACATTAATAGTTAAAGAAGCTTCGTTTTGAGCTTGTTTACTTTTAACATGACTCTCCCCTGGAGGAACCTGCGTGTAAACACTTTATAGCTTTACCACACCACCACCAAGAGAGTAACCCGTTATTGGGCGAGGAAAGTAGCAGGATGGATAGCTCCTTTCACAGTCTGTCTATTAGTTTTCATTAGGCGGCCCAGGGAAACCTGGAGATTTATAGGGCACATTTGCTTTAAATTCAGCCCTGCGGGATTTCACCTGATTGCTGCATGGGACAGACAATGATCAGCTCCCATCCGTCTCAACACTCCACTTCCATTTCCATAAATTCTACCTGTCTGTGGGAGAACAGGAGCCTGTCATAGTCTACAATGTCACAGCGAAGACATCCACCCCAGCTGGACTTCTAGTTACTCCAATCCCCGGCTTATTCTGCCGGGGCTTAGTGTGGATCACTGCTGACAGATCCGCACCTCGAGTTGTTCGCGTCTGAAGACATGTCAATCACGACCGTTCAGGGACACTTCCTCATGAAACAAAAATTACTTTCTTTTCTCTTGCCTTTAGTAGAGGCCATATCCGAGAAATTCTCCCGCATGAATGTTGCAAGCCATTGATTTGCTGGATGACCCAGCAGAGCCGGCAGGTCAATCAGAGATGTTTGTCACATCGGTGTGGGGGGGTGGGGGGGGGTAATTTTCTCAGAATGAAAATAATCAAACCACTCACTGCATTCGCTGGAACATATTGTTCCAGCCACCACTGACACAGTTTGCCCATTATTCACCAGACAAACAGTGAGATGAAACAGAGGCCAGAAACTTTTCAAATAATTTAATTCCTCTTCTTTGAAGCGACAGGCTCACACCTTTTCATTTCTATTTGTTGCGCTTGTTTTCGGACTTTGAGCGATCGTTCCCTGATCGTTATTCCAAACTTCTCTCGGAGAGGGTGTGATCGCTTCCATTATGCAAAGCAATGTCATACAGCTCGTCCAATGATTAATCTGAACTGGCATGGTGATATAGGATTTCCTCCCCACAGCGGGATCGATAGCCTCTTCCTCAGCTGGGTAAAGTCTGAGATTTCATTAACCCATTTAGAAAGACTTGACCATCTTTTGTGAGTTATTATAAAAGGGTAAGAAGGCCAAATGCATTCTTCAGCCGAAATGACATCCTCTCGGCTTGGCCTTTTTTTTCTCATTGGCTGCTGAATAGAATAGAAATGATGATGATGATTTATATGCATTTCAGTCAATGGCAGATAAAATCCCTGTGTTTAACCAATCAATAATGCTGCGATCCATCAATTGTATTTCACTATTCCTGTCAGAGCCGCTCTCCTCCTTTAAACAATATTTTGTATTCACCGCACCGGTCATGAATAAATGTTTTGCTTAGAAATTCCAAACCTCCCATTTGGTTGGCAGCCATGTTACTTCAGACCTCCCCCATGTTTTATTCATGTTTACTCCGTCCAGGCGGCCGAACTTAAAAGCAGCAGACCTGATGTATTTGATCCCTCTGATGTTTTCATGAGATCACTCACAGTCCGAAGCATGTTTTCCACCTCTCTCGTCTACTGTTTCATTCAACCCTGATGACTGAGCTCCATCTGTTTCCACAACATTAGGCTACAACACATTAGCATCGGAGGAGTCTATCCGTTTGAGCCCAGCAGCCTGGTGTGGTTGTGAAAGAGGCAGGCTGCAGCCATCATCATGTGCGTCTGAATGGCCCTGTCTGTGAGTCATTCCACCCAGTGAGCAGCTCCTTACTGCCTGTTCTCGGGGTGAGCAGCTCTCCTTCTCTGTCTGATTGTTGCTCCTGTGGAGCTGAACCGCCTGCTGTTACCAGGCCTGAGGGACAGCCTGCCTTGTTCACAAAAAAAAGAAGAAGAGGAAGAGAAGGAGGAGGGGTGAAAATCAATTCCTCATTAAACAAATTTGTAAAGGCTGCATCAAAAGGTGTTCAACATTTGCTTTGGCACAGCTGTCAGTTTGATGCGACCTTGAGAATGCGATGCGTCACCCGACAAATAGCGTGCATGCCTGTTGAGGAAGAAGGTGTTGCTTTTGTCTTACTCTTGATTGATAGTTGGGTCATCGCTCCCTTCACTTTCTAACACGGAGAAACAATGGCTCGGCGGTGCACAAATCAGAAGACAGATCAATAGGAGGGTGTGTGTCCATGCATGTGTGTGTATCTGTCTGACTGTCTGGTTGTCTGGGGCTGAAGTCTGGATATTTGCGAGTGCGACTGAAACTCAAAGAGCAAATAAGTGGAAAAGAGAGAAAATGGAAGGCACAAAAAAGGCTGATGAAGACTGGAAGAAAGTCTCAAGTCCCGTCACAGGCCAGAGGAGGGAATGTCATCTTCTCCACGTCCTCTCTTGGCAGAGGAGTGGAATTACCCATCCTTATGTGCTCGTACATCTTTTCTTTTACAGATGACCAGCTTTCCCCTTTGGAATTGACACCCACAATTTATACTCATTTCACTTCTCTCCACAGGCCGCACAAGGGCTCCTTGCTGAGGTGTACCTGCCATGGCTATCAATAGAGTGAGTCGTCATGGGCTAGCTAATGCAGCCCACTCCCACTGAGGTAATCCTTCAGAGGCGTCCCGCGGCCTGAGAGAAATGTCAGACCGCTGCTGCGGGGATCAGTCTATCCTCGCACACAGAGATGGAGATATATCTTATTTAAGCCTGATTTAATTTGGGCTGCTTGGCACTAGTGAGCGGAAGTGTTATGTGTAGAACAGAGGGTGGGAGCTGGGGATGCAAGAAGTCTGTCTTTATTTAGAGAAACTGGCTTCGGTACAACACAGGCCAGCTGCACCCCAAACTGAACTGACAGATGTAGTGGTCACAGATATTTCACTGCTCAGATTACCACCTGTACGGCCATATGAATATTTACCGAATGCTGGAGTGTGTGCTGTAATGCGGCTGCCACGATCGACCGTATTCTGCCATGTTGTATATAGGGAGTGCTGGCAGTGAAAGCGTAACATTGATAATTTATTACACTCAGTGGGGGAATGGCTCAAAACTTATGAATAAAACTTTGTGAAACATGTAGTTTCACCAGGTTTTCACCTGCGTTTTTTGGATCCCTGCAGAGAAAAAGTACAACTGGGATCTAATGGTGGTTCACATTAGAGTCTGTCTCTTGGTTGCACACGCAAACAGACTTCTAGAGGAAAAGCAACCATTTTAAAAAGGATACCAATGATTTTTCATGTTTACCTCATTACATACAAACTGAAAAACATCATTGCTGGTGTTACTGTTATAACCACTAACCACCCCTAACCATGAGGTTTATTTTCATTCATGTGGTTTATTTTCGACCCGTTGGGCAGCCATGTGGTTTCCAATTATTTCTGTTTATTTTAAACTAACCTGCAGAGTCTTGAAACTTCCTACTACAAGTAAGGTATCATGGTTAACAATCTCTCCCCATTACATTTTTGTCAAAGTGAAGCTATCTTGTGGTACTAAAGTTGTGAGCTGGCGCCATTTTTGACAGCTCTCCTTGGCGATGCATTCAAGGGAGAAAAATTGATGATCGGCTGTCAAAAACTACCATGTTTCTATTGTATGCTGCTGCCAAACCAAATCCATACAAGAAAACAAAAAAAAAAAGAAAAGAAAAATAGACAATATGATGATGTCAGTTCGATTGTTTCCACTGAACTGGAAGCATTTTTACTGTAAATATAAATGGGGGGGGGGGGCATTTGGGTGGGGCACAGGAAAGTACAGAGCCAACTGTGTGTCAAGCTTCTATGCATGACAGCAGTGGAACAAAGAAGAGCTGAATTTCAGACAGTTGTCCTTCCTGGGTCCCTTACAGTCAAGATGGCGGCGAAGATAACGACAAACTTTAGTAGATGATATGCCGCAGTTTACAATAAGACCGAACTTTTCTATGGGGGTCACTTTTTGAGCCACAACGAATGCCACAATGTGTCCTGCAGCAGATTAAGTAAGGCTTCGTTTTAGCCGAACCAACTGCGAGGCAACACCGGAAATGCCTCTTATTGTGTGATTTGGTTGATCACCTGAAGCCCCTTCTGGCTGGTTAAGAGGAGGGAGGAGTCAGCAGTCAATGACCATAAAAAACAGAGCATTCAAAAAATTGCAAATCGCAGCAACCACGAGACGTCCTTGAATATACAGTCATATACAATGTGCACAAAAAATATTAGGCTGATAGGTCCAGTAGGAATGCGAGATTAGCTGCAGACAGATACCCACACGCAAACGCACACTACTAAAACACATGATAGCCCCCAGGCTCACACCTGGCGGAGATAATAATAACGATAATGACGACTTTATGCTTGAGGGGGAAAATATGTTGTGGTAGACTATGTTAGCTGAAAAAATTACATAAAAGTTTTTATTTTGAATGTGATTAAGGTTTTAAATTATTGTCACAACACACTTGCTTGCTTTGAATAACATGGTAATGTAAAATTTTCTTGATTTTGAAAACAGAAGTCAAAATTACCACACAATTTGAGTCCCACTTTAGATCAGTGGTCCTTTGTGTCAAAAGTTGATAACTCGTCTTCAATTCACCTTGAGTTCAATACATGAGTTGATTTGAGTTAGTGATAAAGCTAACCCCCCTCACATTTTGTTCAGGTACTTGCAAATTCAAGATTACATGAAAAAAATATGTCTTATTTTGAGGAAATATGTTCCCATAACTCCCTTGAGTCACAACAACTTTGATCTGGATGTTGTTTTGATCTGGATGGATCTTAATCAGAATTGGGAGACTGAGTTCGGCGAAGAGACAGACTATGTAATGAGGCAGGCGTGGCGTTAACACATTCTCTTTGGGCATTTGGAAATTGTTCACTTATGGCAAGAGTGTATTAGGGTGTTTCTCTAAAACCTTTGAGAAGTACTGATCATTTACTAGGTGCTTTAAGTGTGTTACCTTTAGGAGACAAATATAAAACTAAGGCCATTTCATTTGGTATGGTTGTGACAAGGACATGTATTCTTCTTATGTGAAGAACCCTAACCCAACATATGATGTGTGGATAAGAGAGTTAATGAATGAATTACCCTTAGAAAGTTTAATAAAAATAAGACTTAAACATAAAACATTTTTTCAAACATATTTCTGAACATTGTACTTTTTACTGTCCACTACATTTTTGGGATACTGACAAAGTTGTAAGATTTTAGATGAAGTTATCAGAGTTGGGTTAAACATTATCTTTATAAATGGACTAACAGTGCCAATAGTGTTGGAGAGGCCATGAGTCGAGGCTGGCGACATGGAGGAGATCAAATTTAAGAAGAGGCGGGAGGGTGGACGAGCAGCACACGTGTTTGTTTACTAGAAAGTTCATATATTTTTTGGGGGTGACGAGACAGGACATGGTGGAGTTAGTCTCTCAAGGAAATTTAAAATGTGCCAATGTGGAAACATTTTGAATTTAAAAGGGATGAAAGAGATGTCCAAGCTGGAGGCAGGGGACGTGGTACACGGTTTTGAGCTGAACTTTTATCAGAGGCAGGGCTTGACGCTAACTTTTTTCCCAAGGAGCATATGTGCTCCTAAGTTGAAAAAGTAAGGAGCGCACAAAGAACTTTAGGGGCACAATGTAAATTGATCAAATAATGTGTTTTCCGTAATAAACGTGATGCAAATAGACATTTACAAGCAAAATTATTTAATGAATTTGTAAACAAAATGTACAGAAAGGTAAAATCATCAAGTTTTGAAAAAGTATTGCAATTTAATTTT
>NC_065509.1:17482475-17566195 GCF_006386435.1 Epinephelus moara
TCTGATAATGGTTTATTCATTTAAAAACACATTGTGCTCGTTTAGCACACTATTTCATGTAGTTTTTATCTGCTGGAGGGTCGCGTAGGGGAGCGTAGCGCGACAAAAATAGAAGAGCCGCGTAAAATAGAGAGTTGTCGCGCGACAGACGGGGGTTGTCGCGTCGCTCCCGTTGCCGGTGGAGCCGCTGTAATTGATTAACAGGGGGGCAAGCTGCTATGGGACTCGCGCTGCAGACGTGTCGTACCGCTGACGTGCCCGGTGGAGCCCGTCCATTATATTCATTGTGCCGACAGTGGCTTGGAAAACCGCCCATAACGCCAGGGCCTGCCCTGCCTGCGAAGCGCAGCAAACCGAAATTCTCCCGCGAGCCAGAGCACTTCCGTTCACATCAGACGCGCATTTCTCCATGCTGGTCGACAAGCGGTTCTGCTCCCAGCTGTAGTCTCCGTCACATTTGGGGCTGTTTTTCCATCATGGGTAACTACCCAGCTTGACACATTCGCTCGTGGCTCGCGCAGAAAATAGACCAGACGCCGTCGCTGCAGGGCCGGCGCTGCAGGGCCGGCGGCTGAGCTGCGCGTCGCGGCTGGTGTGGATGACACAATCGGTTAACATGGGCGCCGAAAGGAAACTGGCTTCACTTCTCGGCGCTTTGAGGCTATTCGCGGCGCTTCTGCGGGCGGTGTGGCTCTTAACCGTGTCACATGGGGAAGAGGGAAGAGGGAAGGCGGCTGGAGTTCCTCCAACATTTGCGGTTAGATTATCATATTTTTTATTGACAAAAATACAGGCTGCTTCAGCTGATTTTTTTTATGCGCACATGTGCCCCTAAATATTCTTTACAGTTCGCACACACCTATTTTTAGTCGCAAATGGGAGTGAAACGCTCACACTGTCGAGCCCTGAGAGGCCCTGTTTTTATTTATTCAGGTCGCTCATTTTTGCCGCAATGGATGAGGAATGGAGGATTCATTACGTAAGTTAAAAAAGAAATTATCTACACAATACCGTCTTATTTCACTACAAAATCTTTAATAAGGTGTCAGCCAGCTGGTGCTACAGCCTCCAATGTTTTATGACTACCCCCGGACTTTTCAGACCCTTTGCAGCGACTTGCTGGCCAGAGTAAACTCAGTTAGCTGCTCCTCTGGCAGCAGCACAGCATCTCTCTCTCCCCCCTGTCTCCTTAAAGGGATAGTGCACCCAAAAAAGAAAATGCAGCCATTATCTACTCACCCATATGCCGATGGAGGCTCAGGTGAAATTTTAGAGTCTTCACAACACTTGCGGAGATCCAAGGGGAGAGGGGGTAGCAACAAAACTCCACCCAATCAACGCAGTGTACAGAGAGGCAGTTAGAGCTGCAGGCTACAATGAGGCTAAAAACAGAGTTCAGATGACGTTTTTCCAAACAACTTTTTATGGCGGGGCTTCTGGACACTTGGATCACTACGGACGAGCAGTATGGAGTTTTTCTGTGGTTTCAATTATGTGTTTTTGGACGTTTGAATCTGGGGCGCCGTAAGCCTCCATCAGGTGGAGTTGTGTTGCTACCCCCTCTCCCCTTGGATCTCCGCAAGGGATGTGAGGACTCTGAAACTTCACCTGAGCCTCCATCGGCATATGGGTGAGTAGATAACGGGTGAATTTTCATTTTCGGGTGCACTATCCCTTTAAGTGCACACAGGAATCAGGTCAGCAGGTAATTTTGTCATAAGCCTGTCGTAATGTAACCCTACTTGACGCTTGAAAAAAACTTGGTGTATGAATGTGCGATAGTCTTTGTAACAAAACAGCCTGTTGAAATAAAAGAGTCTGGCTAGACAGACAGATAGACAGATAGATAGACAGATAGACAGACAGACAGACAGACAGACAGATAGATAGATAGATAGATAGATAGATAGATAGATAGATAGATAGATAGACAGATAGACAGACAGATAGATAGATAGACAGATAGATAGATAGATAGATAGATAGACAGACAGATAGACAGATAGACAGATAGACACGATTTTTTCACTCTGTTGTCATATACACACACAGGCCTGTATGTTAAATGGAGATATGTCAGAGTGAGGACACTGCCCATGGACAGGCATCCCGAACAGCTGGGGGTTCGGTGCCTTGCTCAAGGGCACCTCAGCAGAGCCCAAGGGGCGAACTGCTAC
Organism: Epinephelus moara; assembly: GCF_006386435.1. Taxonomy (NCBI): domain Eukaryota; kingdom Metazoa; phylum Chordata; class Actinopteri; order Perciformes; family Serranidae; genus Epinephelus; species Epinephelus moara. The sequence continues at coordinate 17,484,653 of NC_065509.1, forward strand.
CTCTCCAGCTACCAGTCCACGCTCCTCTCCAATTCAGTCAAATGGAGACCTTCAAACACAATGTGCCTCTGAATTCACATTACAATGCACACCTTGGCTTGTCATTAAATATGCATAACTAATATTGAAAATAACCTGCTGTCTGTTGTATGCATGGCTGCAGATATTTTATGAGTGTGGAGCGGTGTTGGGAGGTGTTGTTCTGTTTCTGAAGTTTTCCAGCTCGCTACTCTCTAATCCATACTGACAGAGGAAGCTCAACAGAACGCAGTACAACAGAGGCTCAGCTTCCGCCAGTCTGTACTCTGCTGGGAGTGCAAGGTTCTTCCTTTGTACGTGGGATGTATTTACAGTATTATGCCTCAATAAAGAATGCAGTTATGTCTTTGTGAATAAATAAATCAATAAAATTAATTCTATTGACTTTTTATCAATGACATCAAGGTCCTTGTGCCCCCAGTTTGATTATCTCCATCCGTTTCTTTTGTTGTTATTTTTATGCTGTGGGAAATGTAGTGTTAATGCTCCGAGGCCACTAAGAGTTTGATGTATCTTTGTCTCCCATCCTCTTAATGAAAGTGCAAACGCATTCACCCTCTATATTGACCTCTCTGTCTGGCAGATGGCTTCATAGCCTCACACTCTAGTCTGCTGATTACCGCCTCAATGCAAACAACGCTCACAATCAGCCCTTTAATAGCTTTTCTTCCACCGAGTCAGCCATGGTAACATCCTTAGTAATAACTACTGATACAGTAGAGTGGGCAGGGGGGAGATGAAGAAATTTTCAGCAAAACAAAGAGACCCTGTCAGCTGATGCAGTCATCTACAGGAGTGAGGATGGGTCAATAACAGACGGAGGGATGAATTGTTGGCCCTGTTAGCAGTGAGTGGATCTGAGATGGGGATGAGCGTTCTCAGCGAGGGCGGCATATTCCAGTCCATATCTAGCAAACATACTATTTGTTTCACACAGAGTATTTTGCTGCTGATGAAAAGGGGTCTTGCTGGCATGCTCCTCTTCCTGGAAGGGACCACGGTTAACAGTTCAGGGCAGGGCCTCTTAACAGATAATCCTATTATTCTATTACATGTCCATCACTGCAGACGGTGAGCGTGCTGTAATATATATATATATATATATATATATATATATATATATATACATATATATATATATGTGTGTGTATGTATATGTATAAGGTTCAAGGGTCAATCAACACGTAAGGTTCTTGTCACACAAAAGGAAATGCAACAGGAAGAGAATACCGTGCACACAACAATCCCTTCCTCCTTTCCTCTCACCTCTTGTCTCACACACACACACACACACACACACACAAACACAGATATTTGCGGTATTTTCAGACCCGTTGTCTGGGAGACCATTCCTTGTTTAGATGTGTTGTCAAGGAAACAAAGATGGGAAAAAAAGCTGTTTGCTGAAATTTTTAGAAAATCCATCTGCTAGGTTGGAACCGGGAAAAAAGTAACGCTGGAGCCCAGTTGGATGAGTGCTTCCAATAAAATATATCTTCCAAAGGGAAAGGGGTTTTATTGATTTTGCTACTGTGTTATTAATATAAAAATGGAGCCTGGTTGTTGTAAATAAGCCCGGTGATTTCTTTTTATTGCAGTCCAGCTGAACCTTTTACCTATTGAGCTGAAAATTGTGTGGGACAAAAATCTACCATATAAGTCAGGCAACCCTCTGCAGTATAATTACTGCCAACCTTGCCACCCCTCTCTATAATTCTGAATAACAGGATGTCCAAATGCTTATAATCACCTATGATTACTGGCGAAAGGTTAAGCTGATTTAATCCCTCAGCCCATTTTGCTACAAAATCCAGGAAAATACTACAAAGACTTGGGGATTTGCGAGCTGCTCGTTAGGGACGCTGAATGATCAGATTGTTGCTTTGGGAGAATAATAGCATGTTCTGCATAAGGAGTCACAGCATAATTTCATTGCAGTTGCGTTACCCAGGAGAACAGCAGCAGCTGGACATCCGAGGTAGCAGACACGCTGCATATTGTGCAAGCGATTAAAAAAAAAAAAAAAAGAAAGAAAGAAAGAAAAAAAAACACAGTGTGGCCTAAATCTCTTCCCACAGCCTGGTTTCCTCCCTTTTCACACATCCCCTGATTCTGTCACATCTCCACTGTTCTACTCTGCTGCTCCCCCCTCCCTTGCTCCATATCTCCCTGTTTCACATTGTATGTTCAGAAATGTAGTCATTCAATAATCATATCCTCCTGTTACCCACGTGCTGATAAACCTAGCAAACACAATTTCCCATCTTCCTCTGACAATCACAAGTTTTTACAGAGGATGAATCATTCATTCGGCATGTGAATTGCCTCTGAATTGCCCTGGCTGCAAGGTTCAGGCGGTTGCATGGGGGATTCGGGCTCTGCCACGTCCCCTGGTGTCACCTGGTGCTGATCTGTGGCAATCAGGTCCGACAGCAGCAGCAGCAATCAGAAGTGGGACATTCTGCACACTAAGGACCTTAGTCTTAACCCCGGCGCAGTGGCACAAACACATCACAACTCATCAACACCGCAGCAATAATTGTTCAGGAATTCTTTGAGGATCCTACTTGCTTTTCTTTTCCACTTCCCTTCCACATCAGGCACTCCTGTGGATTCTGCTAAGAGCAGAGGCTGAGGTGCCATCACATGCCGTGATGCTTCTGCGCGACCCGGGACACATCAGCTTCCCTCTGGTTGCATCCGAGTGAGAAAGCCCTGTCAACACGCCCAACACAAGGGGCCTGTCTTAAGGAGTAGAGGGAGACAGAGGAGAGAGGTGGAGGATGACAGAGGGAAGGAGGAGGCGGGAGAGGGGAGCTAGGAAGCAGGAGAAGTAGAGGTCATTGAGGGATCTGACAGCGGAGGGCAATGCCAAGCCTCATTTAGAATTCACTCCCTGAGAAGCAGCTGTTACATCTTTTATTGGAGGAACAAAAGAATGGCGTGCTATTTTCATACGAGAGCAATTTTCTTAAGAGTAGCATCTGAAGGGACAAGAGGGAAACAGGAGTGTGTGAGGGAAAAAAAACAAAATTCCTCTATCGCGAACACAAAGACAGCCAACATGCAGCTCATTACTTGCTGCTCGCTGCTTGGTGCTTGTTGTCTGCAGTGCAGGTTCTCACCCTGTCATTGCTTGGGTCAAAAGCCACCTCAGACGGATAGCCAGGAGAGTTGTCTCCAACACTACCAGACAAATCAATACCTGAGATCCTGTTTTATTTCTGCAATAGCCCTCTTCCCTTGAAAATACACTTTTGGCATGCTTGTTTCGTTTGAGTTTCATTTAATTAAAATAAGGAATCGCTCAAGCGTGAAGTTTAATTACTGTAAAACAATATCTTAGATGCGCACAAGAGAAAAAAAAAAGACACTGCATATTAGCACATAGCAGAGAAGGCATTTCTTTGAGTCTCTGAAAATGAAAATGGAAATTGCAGTTGCAGCCTCCTACTTTTGGTCAGGAACTGTGATTCAAAAACTCATTATGATTTTCTTGCTTGGCATTTTAATACACTGTGGGGGTAAATAACAGGATGGTCCACCACTGTTTGGAAGGCTGGTGGGCAAATTCATGTTAAAAGTTGGATGGATGCGCCGAGAATGAAGTTTTCAAACGACAAGTGAGCAGAAGAAAGCATATGAAGGGGCTGTCTGTTTCTATATCGAGCAACAAGCTGTAATAAATGTTCATGTATTAACACTACAGTTACCAAATTTAAAAAAGACACTACACTAAGAGTAAACTTAAATTAACCAAAAACTGGCCAGACTTGTGGCCTACTTCTTTGGCTGGATGAAGGCCAGCAGCTGAAGCATGTTGGTTGGATGTTATAACGTTCTGCTGTGAATGAGCCATTTAATAGCGGCTTTTTAATCTTGTCGCTGTGTCTTGGCAAAACACTTTCCTTGGCTCACGCCTCTTGGTTAACAGTGACTGTTTCATTCCCTCACCAAAGACCACTTGTGAGATTACACACCCCCACGCCTGCCACATATGTTTTCATTATTTAAAAACTGTATTTCACATGTATTCCACTTTTTTTAATTTATAAAGGGGAAAGGATGAGAAATCTATTCAAAGAGCACTCCACCTTTTCAGCACTGCACTTCTATGACATTGGGAAGTTTAAAATAAAGATCAAAATCAATGCGGCAGAAACCACAGAAATCATTCTTCTTCCTTTTCAAAACCTGATGCCTACCTTACCCACAATGCAACTTAATCTCTGACAGTTTGGCTTGATATTGAGGGGTGTAATGCAAGTTGCATCTTAAGTCACAGGCCTCAAGCAGCAGTGAGTAGTGGGATACAGACGCCCTCAGATTTTTGTCATTTTCAGACTTTTTAGTCTTCAGCCCCAACTGACACTGACTCAAGTGACATCACTTTATCTGCCCTTTATGCAAGTTATCAGATTTTGCTTAGCTCCCTATGGCGCCATAAAAGGCTTTATACAACTTATTTTACACATGCACAGGGATGGAAAGAGCACCAGAATACTTTACTCAAGTAAAAGTACTGCTATGTAAAAAATGTTTTTCAATTAAAGTGCACAACAGCTTCTATAACGTGTGTTATCACTCTTATCACGACATAAGGCAATAAAAATAAGACAGGTAGCTTTCTTGATCCTGTATACTGACAGTTTTTTTTCTCTTTTCTTTCAGTGGTAGGTCGTCTTCGCTGGTGCTTTGTTGTAATTTACTCCGTACAGTAAAACGATCCATTGTCCCACTCACTGCTTTCTCCTTTTAAATGTTATCATCCCTCGCACTGGCTGTCAGTCAGGGCCTTTGATGTGTCACACACTTATAGATCCCACACAAGAACGGCAACAAATATATTCCCAGTGAAGGTTTTTTTAATTGAATTCAATTAAATTACATTTTTTGGCTAGAGTTTGCCTCTTTATTAGGAAATGGATGCTCAAATCGGAAGTGTGGGTGACCTAATCTGAAGTTGTTATTTTAAGTCTGACATTGATTGATATTGATATTGATTGATCAGAAGTTGCTGTATTTACTATTTACTAGACAACTACTTACAGAAAAATCACAAAATTCAGCCTCAGGTCATTTTTGAGCACAAAAGTAAGAGATTAAACACAGCGACCCAAATGAGGATTTCCCTTATCACTAGTACAGATACTGACACGTTACTGGTATAGCACTTGTATCCCTAGGAAGTACATTATCTGTACAGGATACTCATTTAATCCGAGTATTCTGCTCAACCATAACATTTAGGCAACAAAATACAAGGCATTAAAATGTCACATCACACTATAGAACCTGTATGTTCATAACCAACAACATTCTATTGGCCCTTTACAGCCTTTGCACACATCTGATTACCAATTATACAACGCCTTCCTAAGTATTGCTTGACAAGAATCAACCAGAAAACAAGACAAAGCAGGACAATTAAACACACATGATCGACAACAAATAAAAAGTGGGTGCAAAAAAGCCAGAAAAAGCAAACAGCCTGCCACTTCTTAGAGAAACAACAGCAAAATAAATCACCAAGCATGTAGCTGTAGTAGCCTAATATAAAGTCCACAGCGGCTACATTAACAAGCATAGCCTACATTAAAGAAAACAGCTGCGCAGTTCTTACACAGGTGCGCAAACAAGCAGCTAGCAACACCTAGCTGAAATGGAGGTTCTCCTTTGCAGTGTTACCACCATACTTTCATAATTGCGACCACCGACGCAAAAGTCCACTCCACCAGTCCCACTGTGACCAGTCCACTCTGCCTCTCTGTCCCACTGTAACCAGTCCCGCTCAGCCTCTTTGTCCCAGTATAACCAGTCCACTGGGCCTCGTTGTCCCTCTGTCCAAAACAGCAGAAAGTCCTCACACACCTCACCAAAGGTAAAAGTTCTTCAGTGAAGTTGAAGCAAGGCTGAGCCACGGTGTGCATTTTCGCATTTAGCATAGCCACACCCAGCATGCACCTGTGGGTGTGTTTGATTTGGGTCACTTGGCTGCTGGCTAGGTGGTGCCTTAAATCTCTGGTTAACCTTAGATGCGCACTGGACCCCATGTGGTTATTTTCTTGAAATATCTCTGTAATGACAAATTATGGTAATTTCATATTCTAGCTATTCCTCAATAAACATGTTTTCTACATCATCCCATAAATTGTTTTAGTTATCTTTTATACTTTTTATGTAATTTAGGTTTTTGTATTACTACCCCTCCTTTATGCTGTGGGGTCCCTGCGGACCCCAATGCATTTCCTATGGAATCTCAGTGGACCCTTTGATTCCTATCAACTGTCACTGACAGCTAGGCTAATTATTTCACACATAGCCTACTGTATGAGAAATGTCACCCACCACAAGTTTATTTTCCACATCATCTGATACATACAATAAGTATTGTCATCAAATTTACCTCAGAAAATATTTGATGTTATCAAATGAATACCATTCTACTGTATGTGCACATTATGATTATTCCTAGCTCAGCTAGCTAGCTCGCTAGTATTACTGTACTGTATTTTGGTGTGACATTCATGACCACTGTTTTGTGTTATTATCATACTGTAATCATCAAATACATAATTGTTAGCTAGCAACACTAGTTAGTTAGCATTACTGTATGTACAGTACAGTGTGTGTGCCTCATTCAAGATTAATACAGTATGTGAAAGAGTAGCTGAGCATGGTTAGCTAACTAGCAAAGTAGCAAAGCTTCCTAATAATACTGTACAGTATAATGTCTGTATCATTCAGGATTGTGAAAAAATAGCAACTGTGTGTTCATGTGTGTGTGTGTGTGTGTGTGTGTGTGTGTGTGTGTGTGTGTGTGCGTGCGTGCGTGTGTGTGTGCATGCCTCTCAGGCCTCTTCTTCATTATCAAAAATGAAATGTAAAAAGGTGAAATGAAATGAAAAATAAACATATTTCACACATAAAAATCCTTCTTGTGTGGGCTGAACTTTAATAGAAAATATAATACAGATAATTATCCTTAACCAAAATAAGACAGAAATTGCATAATAACATTGATTCTTACTGGGGGCCATTTGGATCCCATTGTGTAGGGTGTGTAGGGTAAATTAGTGGTGCATCTAAGGGTTAAGTAGAGGCGGATTTTTATACCTCTGTGCTGGCGATAGCCAAGAGGCATTATGTTTTTGGGTTGTCCACCCATCCATCCCATTTACCTGACAGTGATTTCTTCAACGCCTTGGGGGAATTTTTTCAAATTTGGCACAAACTTCCACATAGACTCAATGATGAAATTAGATTTTAGTGGTCATTAGTCAAAGAAGGTCACTGTGACTGAAATCAAACCCTTGTGACTTTGTCTCATTCTTGTGAATGTGAAATTTCGAAAACATCTTGAGGGAACTTTTTCAAATTTGGCACTAACGTTCACTTGGACTCAGTGATGAACTGATTAGATTTTAGTGTTCAAAGGTCAGGGTCATTGTGACTTTGTCTGTCTCATTCTTATGAACATGGTATCTCAAGAACACCTTGAGGATACTTTTTCAAATTTGGCACAAATGTCCACTTGGACTGAGGAAAAAACTGATTTGAATTTGGAAGTTTAGGGTCAAAGGTCATGATCAGAATGATCTCCCAAAACATGTTTTTTGGTATAACTCAAGAATTCTTACACTAATTTTGATGGAATTTCACAGGGGAACTTTTTCACAGCAGACACTTTGACCTGTCATAGGAAAAACACAAGTGAAACTGATAACAGTAACAACGACTTAGTTCCATCAAGTGTCCTAGTAAGCTATTCCAGTGAGACAGCATGGACAATACCAAGGCTGCCCCTAACTGGAATGCAGCCATCATCAGTGTTCGTGAATACACCAGTGCTTTTCCTACTATGACATGTCAAAGTGTCTGATGTGGAAAAGGTCTATTGTCTAATAGGATAAAATAATGAACTCGTGACATTTAATAACTAAAAGGTCAACTTCACTTTGTCATCATAATGTGCTGCAAAAACACTTTTCTGGACATTACTCACTGTCCTAACTCAGGAACAGAAGGGGAGACATTTGGTCAGATACTGAAATGGTGACACTAATCTTGGGTGTCCACCTTGAAACTCTGTTGATTGTATAGAGCTTCTGTGCTGCCAGGGGGAAGATGTGTGTGAAGCATCCATGTTTTCACAGACATGTAAGGCCTCGTTAAGGTTAACTAAACACCCTCTGTTTTTTTCAAGCACCTTGATGTACTCCGGTGGTAACTTAAATCACATTGACAGTAAATGCAAATAACTTTGGTCTTGTTGAGAGAACCATCTGGCAGGGCTTTGAAGCTGAACTTATCATTCAAAAGAACCCTTCTTTATCCATTTCTGCTCAAGGAGGTTTGTTTCTGCTTGCCGCAATGTTACTGCTGTATCGCCTCCTGATTTCCCAAACTACAGCGTGGGCCGAGGGTCATAATCAGAACGTACCTGCGTTAATTGCGCATCAAAAAATTAATGGTGTTTTGACAGCCCTTGTCTTGTAGGTCTACACAGTTTGAGGAATGTTGTCAGCCCTAACCTTGATGACAAATACATTCACATTTCCACTGACCCTTCACAATAACAGCTGCCCCGTGTTTTGCCAGAATAACACTTTTAATGTGACTCAGCATTATGAAATGCCTGTTTTGCGTCATCAGTAACTTAATACACATTTAATTCAGGTGTAGGAGAGTGAACAGTAAACAACAGGGCTGATATCAGTAAGATTACATTTAAGAAAACTGTAACACTGGATTACATACATGCATCATTTCCTGTTGATTTAACAGTGATGCCATATGAATGCCATGATGAATAGACTGTAATCACATTGAATTGCCTTTTGCAAAAAAAAAAAAAAATGCTGGCCCCAATCAACACTGGGATTTGATTTCAAGTAATATTTAAGGATATAATTTTAAAGTAATTTGGCCTTTGCTGCAGTGATTTTGACCACTGTTTTTAATCAGGCTCTCACAAGCTCCCCAATTTTATGGAAGTACAATACTGAATCACTGAAGTACCACTCCAATGCCAATTTTGCAAGGGTAACAGAGGAGAAGTTACTGCACTCAGGGAGCAATACACTGAATTGACACAAGCAATAAGTGTTTCATAACTTTTTTTGTGATAATAACAAGCCCAACAGCACCTATATGTCCGGCATGCTATGCAGCCGCACACACACACACATTTAATGAGATGTTTTCTTGTCGGCTCGGTCTTTGCTGAATGGCAAAGCCGGTGGATGTCCACAGGTTCAAAGGCAAAGCTAGTTAGACTCTCTCATTTGCCGCTCACAGTAGGATGGGCAAGATCAATCGGAAGTAATCTGAGAAATGTCAACCTTCCATTTTGTTTTGCCCCAACAAAGGCCAAGCAGAGGGGAAAGGAATCATCACTTTTAATTATGAACCTCATTATGTTTTGATCTGTGTGGAAGCCATATCAATAGAAAGGTGCTATTATCAGCCACCCGTAGCCTGTTTTCCGGGACTTAATTTCTTGGAATCTGTTGTCAAATATCATAATACCCTGTGAATAACAACTGCAGTGATTTTCACATTGCAGGGATGTCGCAGCACATATGGCAGAAAAAAAAGCAAATATTAAAGGACATTCAGCAGACACTTTGGACAGTTGTCATTGTTTGTGTTGTGGCTGATAACAGAATAGAAATAGCTGCTTGTCAGGCTGTGTGATTACAGTGGACTGCTGGTAAGAACATTTCCACAGGGCATATTTCAGGCATGTTTCATGTTTCATTCCAACAGTAAATCATAATTTAGTACTAAGCAGCATCACTGGTATTATATAGTTTTCTTCAGTTGTGCTGAGGGATGAGATGTGGTCCCGAAAATGGATCCGAAAAGAAATTATTCATGGAAAATGGAAATCAAGTGTTAATGTGATAATATTTCTCTGCCTCTCACAACTAAGAGACATAGTGATACATCATCCTCATCCGCACAGCACCTTGAATCTTCCGCTAGGTCAGAAAAATAGAGAAGAGACTGATGATTTTCGTTGTTTGCGAGGCACATTAGATGGATTTACATTTGTCACCTACCAGGATAACAAGATTATGCTTTATGATTAGATTTTTCTCAAGTGGTGTCAACTGCTTCCATGATCATGATGAGAAATAAGTGGATTAGTTTGGACTCTGGAGAGGTGGCGAGTTGGCCAAGAGGTAAAGAGGCCACCCAATTACCAGTGTTGTCAGTTTGATCCCTGCCACTTGTTGTGCAGGGTGCTGGGTGTGCTCCAGCTGCCAGATAGTTACTGGAGGTTAGGTGGAGTCACCATCTGTTGCTACAGTACTCATGATGTCCTGAAAGGTCCTTGAGCAAGGCACCAGACTCCTTGGTGCTCTCTGAATCAGAATAAATGTTGCTTGGTAACTATAAAAGGATCTCAGAGAGGTAAACAAGACTGGAACTGAAATGACCTGTGAAAAATATACTGTAAAGTGACTCTTTCCCTATGACTAACCATACCAAGGTTACCTCTCTGAGCTGTTACTTAGCTACCAAGGTATATTGAATAAAGTATGAACATACTTTGTATTTCTGTGACAAAGCAGGTAATTTTGTCACATAAGACTGAAAAAAGGTCTGCATCCTGGAACAACTTTAAAGTGGAAATAGACAAGTTGTTTGCTTTCAAAGTTCAGTGTGTAGGATTTAGGGGGATATATTAGCAGAAATAGAATATAATAAGCAAGTTTTCTTTAGTGTTTAATCACCTGAAAATAAGATTTTTTTTTTGCTTTCATTACCTTACAATCAGCTGTTTATATACATAGGGAGTGGGTCCTCGTCTACGACTGCCATGTTGCACTGCCATGTTTCTACAGTAGCCAAGAATGGAGAAACCAAGCACTGACAGTGCCATTCACGTTTTGTGTTTTCTCATCGGCCACCATAGTTAGAAGCCCCTCTGCAACAAGCAGCATCTGAAAAAACACTGATTTGCAACGTGAAACTGCTTCATTCACTGTTTTTATCAGTTTAAATCACTTGTTCCGTTTATTTCGGAGAGGAGGAGATGTGGATAATTCGCTGCTCTCTGAAAATCTCCTGAACTTCTGGGGCTGAATTCACAAAGCTTCCTGGCGCTAAGAATTCCTCCTGGTGACGAAATCCTAAGAAAATTCTTAGAATTGTGACATTTTCCTTTAAAATTAAGACTTGGTCCTTGAAGAGAGAAAAGTTATTCCCAAAGCATCTTAGACCTTTAAAGAGCTCCTGAAGTGAAAAACCTTTCGGAGCAGGGAGGAGGACTTTTGAGAGGCTTAAGAGTTTCTTAAGCAAAAGGGAAAATGGAAGAAACACAAAGAGGTTAGAGAAATATTCTACAAACACTGGATGGCAGTGAGTAAATGAAATGCTACAGATTAAATCATGCAGGGATAATATTTGTGGTTGATGTCATTAGGGATGCGCACACATTTCTCACCTAGCGCTGTAACGTCAGAAATAAAATGATCACAATACTGAGATATTTGAAAAGCTAGGAAAATGCAACAGTGCAGCAGTGACAATTTGGGTCTGTCTAAATCTTCCATCAGCAGAGTGATCACACTAACAATGACAACACCGTCACAGTCAGCAGTTCATTTCATTTCCACTGGGTGTCCACACCTTGCAGGCTCACTAATGGGCGTGTCTGTGACAACCAATCATACCTTAAAAGAATGCATCACACCTAGCAACACACCTCTTCCCTTCCTTGCTCAGAGTTGCTCTGAGAACTTTTCTATATCACTCCTAAACTAGGACTCCTTACAAAAGTTAGGAGCTCTCTGAGAGTATTCTCAGAATGTCTGTGAATACGGCCCCTGGATCTTAAGTTATCAGACATAGGCTAAACGGTGAGCACACATTAGCAAGCAGTGGGTGAGCCACATACCAAACAGTGTCGAAGAAACACTGATTTGTAATGTGAAACTGCTTTTTACCAATCTTAATCACCTGATGTGTTGGTATTGGAGAGGAACAGACCTCCATGGACAATTCATCTCCTGGTAAAAACCTCCTGAACAATGAACACTGAAAGAATTCTACCTGGGAGAAATTTTAGCTGGTTGCAATTTGCAATCCTCACCTCTAGATGCCACTAAATCCCCCCAAATCTTACACACTGAACATTTAACTTAAGAAGTAAATGTTAATTACAGAATGTAGTGGCTATGGAATAATGGCTCCATCAGTGTTAAGACTGTTTACCTATAAGCCTTGCTCTAAATTTCAACTCTGTCGGCCGCTGGGTACAATCTCCTGGAAAAATTAAGGCTCAGCACAAAGCAAGCGCATCAGCATCAGGAAGAGTATAGCACTTGTTTTTGCACTGACCACTCAGTTTCCAAAGAGTATCAATGTAAGATCTTTGCAGTTGCTATTCCCACTAGAGGAAATGGAGGACAGTGAAACAATCCAGTTGTTGTAGCAGAAGCGCCAACAATAATATTATTTGGAAATGCTAGAGGGGGTGAGAGTGAAAAAGTTGTCTGTTTCCACTTTGAGAGCCCCTCAGTTTTTGCATTTGAAGGGCCTCATCTAGTTGTCATGCTGTCGTGTGGCTGTCAATGTCAGTTGGTCAGCCGGTCAGTGGGTCCACTACTTTTGATCAGAATGAAATATCTCAACTATTGGATGGTTTGCCATTAAATTTTGTACAGACATTTATATCCTCAGACTCTGTATTGCCCTTAGGTATTAATGTGTGAACGGTTCGCTGTCTCTATGTTTCAGCTCTTTGATAGTCTAGCCACCTGTCCAGGGTGCCGCCCGCCTCTCACCTAATGTCAGCTGGGTTAGGCTCCAGCTCCCTCGCGACCCTGAATAGGGTAAGCAGTTATAAATAATGAATGAATGGATTCATATCCTCCTTAGGCAGTATTGTTATCACTTTATTGTTAACCACAAAGCTAACAGGTTCAGACTCATGCTGCAGTCACACTGTATGCAGAAGCGTCGCAAAGCATACTGATCTTCCATGAAGTGCTGCCCATTACCCTCTGGCACCCATGTTAATCAACAGGGCTATTCACACTGGACATGCTGCGGTTTCAGCCTTGGAGCTGGCTTGTGTTTTACTGCAATAGTTTCTGCATCCGCATTTTTATTTATTTTTTTCCTAGCAAATCTGGCAAGAAACCACGCTTATAATCTATTATGTACGATAAAAAGGATATATTTATGTAGGATATTTTTATTCTGATTTCTATCAATTCTAAAATATGCATCCCATGCTTATTTATTTGACATAAATTTGTCAGTTGTGTCTAAACAGAGAGCGAAAGAGCGTGCGTCCAATGTGTAGCCTACATGCATGTGGCGTCAGTTTTACTTTGTGCTTAGGGCTAATTAGTGAACGTTAGCATGCTAACACATGCTGAACTGTGACCTTGGTAAACATTTTAGCATACTTGATTAACGTCAACATGTTGACATTATCACTGTGTTAGTAGGGTGTTGTTAGCATTTAGCTCAAAACATCACAGTGCCTAAGTTTAGCCTCAAAGAGCAGCTATGGCTCTTCTTATGCTACTATGAGTGACTCTGTGACTACCAAGCACTCGTTAACGGTGTTTTGTCACAAGCTTGTGTGTGTCTGCTACTTGCCATAAGGCAGCTTGATTGAACGTCATCTTAAGTTTGTATTTGGTCATAAAATATTCATGCTTATGACAAATGCTTGAGCCCCATTTTAGCATCTAACTAAGCTAAGCTAACTAAGCTAAAACAGGTTTTAAAAACAGGCGTAAAAAACGGTTAGGCGAGTTAAACTTTTGTTTGTGGCGCGTCACGCCCGTCTGCAGCAACAAGTGTCAGGCGTCAGTTTGTAGCTTCGTGTCCCCGGCTTCCATTGAAAATGAAATGTAGCCTGTTGCTGTGTCACTTGTAGTGTGAACACAGCTTTGGTCATGTTTGACAGCATGGTGGCACTTTTCTTATGGGGTGGTTAACTTTAGTGTAGCCACACACACCTGATACTACTTCTTGAGAACCTAAATTCTCCTCTTATGTGTTGGCCAGCCATTTATTTACAACTGTAACTCACTCTTTTTAACTCATTTACAGCTGCTGATAATTACATGAAAAGCTCACAGTGTGTTTGAATGTTTCCAAATATGTTTTTTTTTTTTTATGGCAGCCAGTAAACATAATTTAAACCTCTATCCACTATATAACCAATAAGCCTTGAGCTTCTGTAGCCTAGTCAGGCAGCAAAGGTGCGGCACTGATTGTACAAAGCCTTGTCACAACTTTGCAGATAATTGCCGCCTCTCGCTAAAAAGCTGTAAACTCACAGGCACGAAACAACACATGGCAGAGCTTTATTTTCGCTCCAATCGTGTTGTTGAGGGTCTCCAGCACACCTGACTGCTCAGTCTCATCCCAAATGAGCAGACGACAACATCTGGAGTCTTACGGAAAGGAAAAGCTCTGAGGACAGAGGGAACGGCAGAACAAACCCTCCTCCACACACGCGTGCGCTCACGTACATCAGTAAAACATGTGTGAGGTGATTAAAAAGTAAAGCCCTCTCCATCTGAAATAATGCACACATCACATCACATCTCTGCCGCTGCTGGGTGAGAAGGTTTCCTGCTCCCTCCTTTTTAAACTGATGATCAACGCTCAGAACAAAAGTGAAGTCCTTTAAAAAGAATCACTTTCAGACAGACAGGATATTATACTGCATGACTACTCAGACAGTATTATGCGAATAGCAGAGGGTCGGGATGACACTCCATTATTCTTTCAGTCTGAGCAAACTGTTGAGAAACACAATGTTGTTTATGGTTCAAAGCACAGGCAAATAGAAAGGGAGACAGAGCTCTTTGTCTTTTAAGTGCATTACGATTGGAGAGCAAAGCTGTTCAAATGAAAGGGTCTTTAAAAGGTTATCTTTGCATTGTGCGGTATACAAGAGGCAGAAAATGTTTATCTTATCAGTGATATCTATCTAGACTGCATTTCCTCTATGAGTAAAATTAGTCTAATGTCTTTGATATTAAAGTGATTGTGACGTCTCATATCAGAGCGTGTGCATGCAGAAAAGTTCAATGGATAGTTTAACATTTTTTGGAGTTGAAATTGAGAATTGTACACACCCACGTTAACTCACATTTGGTGGGAATTCTCTAACAATTACATCCAAATAAAATCAAGTACTGATACTAATAATATTGATTCCGATAATTTAAAATGAGCTTTGTAGGCTACACTGTTTGTTTATGTCTTGTTTCAGGTGTTAGCAACCTTCCTTCAGTACGAAACACAGCAAGCAGTGTTGTGTTAAGTGATGAGTTAAGCCAAGCAGCAACCTGCAGAGCTGAAAATGAAGCCAAATACTGCAGTTCCTCGAATGGCCACTTGAGGCTGACTCCAAAATAGTGTCAGTCCCCATAGACCTCCATGATAAAATGCCTGACTTTGCAGCTAAAGTAAATATGTTTGCAGCCTGGTACAAAAAGGGTTTGATATCTTAATTTTATATGACTGTTCAAACTTTATCAAGGCCTAAAGTTATGCAGAACCAAGGTATTGGCCGCTTTGAGTGACAGGCATCTGCAAGCCACCACCACAGAGCCATCCCTCGCTCCTCCACAGCTCCGCCTTTCATCCAAATTACTTTTACACTGTCTAAGCCAGTTAAGCTATGATCATGCTATGACAACAAGACTATCAGTGTGGATAACAACGTTGGAATAACATGTGAACTGTGTTTATGTAAATTAAACAAATGAAATTATGTTCAGTGAGCCTTCAGTTTTGTCAGGTGTACGTTTGACAGAGCCAATCTAACTGTTTCCCCTCCTGCTTCCAATCTGTGAAGCTAGTTGGCTTCCTGCTCTGGCTCCAAACACACAGCAAACCTAGACATGATTTTTATACTACTAATTTGTAAGAGCAAATATATTGTGAGAGAGACATAAGGCTGCCTGATTTGTGCTTTTTTTTAATCAACATGACAAAACAGTCTTGTTTGCACAGAACATAACAAAACATTAACGTAAGAAAACATAAAACACATAACATGAAAAGGCTTAACTGACAATGCATGTCATTTTCCCCTGTAACATCTGCTCTTCAATACAAAATTTGTTCATAGATATCAAAGAAAGCATGATATGCACTGCCAGTATTGGGTGAGCTACTTAGAAAGCAGATTATCAAACTAGAAGAAGTTGAACTACAAAGTAGTACCCTTGAGAGAAATCTGGTTTAGTTAATCAAAGCTTCCCAGAAAAAATAATTGATCAAAAAAAAGATCAAATTAACAGTGTATATGTGATAATAAATAAAATGATAAATGCATGGTGATGCATGATGGCACAGCCATCGGGAGCAATTTGGGGTTCAGTATCTTGCCCAAGGATACTTCAACATGCGGACCGGAGGAGCCCGGGATCGAGCCACCGATCTCCTGATTGGTGGTCAGCCTGCTCTACTTACTGAGCCACAGCTGCCCCCAACAAAATATAATATAAAACAGCCACATGGCAGCAGAAACTAGAGCCCAGATGAGGGTATTGCACCAGGATTACCAACATGTTGTTCTCACTCCCAACTCGTCAAATATCGCCACTCAGTCAGTGGATATTGGTGTCACACACTTACGCACCCGGACACTCTTCATGCCACTATGATACGCAGAGAGCAGTGGATATTTTTGACTGCACTGGAAACTACCATAGTAGAAAGAGCAAGAAAGTACATTGAAAAGACACAGTGCTTGTAAAAAGTGTTAACTGAGATGTCCTCTGTGAATGTAAAAGAAAAAAAAAGATGTAGGGGGCTAACTAGCTCATCATATTTCAGTGTTTAAGTCCACTGGCAAAGCAGCTGTATTCAACGAGTAACTGCTAAAATAACATGTAACAACTTCTTTGAACCTTTGTTAATAAATAGCAATAATCAGTACTTGATAATTGTGAAAGCTCAAGTGTGTGGTGGTGGTGGTGGTGGTGGCTGTCTGGGCAAAGCATGGCATGGCCACACTCTCACAGCGGTCAGGATGAAAGAAAAAGGGAGTGGGGCTGGTCAAAGGGGATCAGTAGAGACACAATGGCAAAATGAAACTTAAAAAATCATTCATTTTCTTTTATAGCCCAAAATCTCAGCAGTTAACTACACTAAAAATGGCAAAAAATGAATTATTTGAATAACTATGCAAATATGAATTTAATTTAACTACCAGCAAGCTACTGCAAAATATAGTGAAACTACAGTTTATTTACATGCACTCCCCCCAGCACTGTGCATGGCACAGTAATGTTCAGGCATTCAAAGCACCAGGTTAAGGTTAGACCTTGTAAACAGAACCTGTTTACTTCATACACATTTTACCAAGACCAAGAGCTTATTCAAACGTGTCGGTGAAGATTCTCTGTCATCAAGGTCATGGTAATCTTCAGTGTCACTTTTTGTAATGCACATAGGTGGTGGTCACAAGGTTAATGCAACAGATGCACTTTGGATAAAGGTTAGAATAAGATCTTAAGTGCTATATAGACAACTGGCCTTGCTTGAGTTTCTCCATCCAACAGGCCTCTTCAGTTTGGTCTGGTGCAGAGTTGCAGGCTGTAAACTCTGAGTAGGTGTGAGCCCTTACTAGGGTTGGGAATCTCTCTGTGATAGACGATTATACGTATCTAGATACACGGGTTACGATACGATTCAAAAACAATATATTTTTAATACAGAACGATTCGATACGATTCGATACAGTGTAGGAATGATATGATTCGATTCGATGCGATTCGATACGATTCTACGGTTAACATTTGTTGATGCAGACATTAATCATACATTATAAAATAAAGAAGCCAATTCTATAAAAGTGACATTCTTACAGTATTTTCAAATTTGTAAAACATCACATCCCCAAGCATTGCTGCTGTATGGCACTGGCAAAAATAAAATGAAAAGACAAACAACAACAAAATCACATGTCAAATGTATGTATTTTTAGACATGGACCAAAAAAAGACTTGCTGAATGAACATCATTTTGTTGGATGGGATCAATATAAAAATGAGAAGAAGTTTTAAACTTTAAGTGAAGTGAACTTTAAGTAAAATTTAAGTGTTTTAAACCTACTTGTTGTGTTGTTTTTATGGTATTGTCTGTGTTTTTGTATGTATCTTATATGGACTTGAGTCTGGAATAAAGTTTATTATAACGCTGTACAATATAAACATAAAGCAGAATAAAATAATAACATGCAATGTAGGGGCAGAATCTGACATCTCCTGTTATTAGTTGATATCATGGACTGTGATGACTAGCAGCTTATCACTGACAGCATGTCAGACTATTTCTCTGTGTTTGCTACACTCTGTGTTTGTCATTTATAAAAAGATAAATCACTTTTCTATAATACATCAATGATATTTCAATGGAATAAATTACTTATTGACTTATTCATACTTCAAAAACAGCATCAATAAGTGATTAACATAGGGGGGATCAAAATAAAATAAATAAATAAAATAAAAATCAACCAGCCACCCTCCTCCCCTGACAAGTAAAGAACAGTCCCTAAAGTGCACTGAGGTTTGTGGAAATGTGAACGGCTTGTTTCTCCTCTGACACGTCACATACCTGTGTGCTGCCACGGCTCGGCTGTTCAGGTATTTCTGGGCAGTCATGACCCTGACGAAGACTTCTTGGACCTGGAGCCGGGCTTCTCGGTCGCTGGTAACGTAAGCCATTATCTTGCACCGCGGAGCACTATGGCCGCCGTATTTGACAGGAATACGTATTTCTGTCTGTGTCTGTGACCCCCGTTCAACCCACAACCGGCAGGATTCGCCTTTAGTTTCTGCTGCGGCTTGGCTGCTCCCTGGTTTATCCAACCAGCATTAGCTTCTGTTCCTCAACTCCACCGGTCAAGCTGGCGCTGATGTTTACATCCATTATCGTTGTCAGTAATGCCTGCTACGGAGCATGCCGCCGGCTCTCACATTGTTTTAGAGATGCAAACTGTTAAAGCCAGTCAACCGATTGCTAAGGATTCATCTAAGGATTCATGGCTGATTCGTATCGATTGAGGAGGCTGCTACCAACGCAGCCGTATCTCTCGCTTGTCAAACCGGATATCCGGTCGTATCGGTTAATCGTTCCCAACCCTAGCCTTTACAGAGTCATTAAGGTCACATGTGAGTCTTTGACCCAACCAGCCATCTTGTGTGTCGTTAGGGTTAGACGGGTCCAGGTGTGAGTGGGTGTTAAGTCATCTGGAGAGGGATCCTCCCAAGACTGCATTGTAAGTGGGTGATAAGTGGTGTAATGGCCTATGTAGGCCTCACACGTCACCTTAATGACTCTGAAACTCAGCGCTCACATGTGACTTCAACGACTCTGTAAGGGTTCACAACCACACAGAATTTAAAGCCTTATGTAGGCCTACATGGGCCACCTCTCACGCAAGAGTCCTACATAAGGCTACGACACCACTTATCACCCACATACAATACAGTTTTGGGTCTTCAAGAAACTCATGCAAGTCCAGTTGCCTATGATATAGCACCTAACATCTTGCTCTAACCTTAAGACAAAGTGCATCTGTTGCATAAACCTAGTGACCACCACTTGCGGGCATTACAAAAAATGACACACTCTCTACACTCAAAAAACACACCGCCACTGAATATAATCCAGGCAGCAATTACCTTTCCTTCATATTTGGGAAAACCTTCAGGAAAAACACATTATATAAACGTAATGGAAACTTTGGGGGTCGCCCACGGACATAAGAGTGGTATTGATTGTCTCATCTTACCCTCGCTCAGAGAGCCTATTTCCCAAACTGTCAAACTATTCCTGCTGCACTAACACTTGATAGTTGTGGTAATGTGCATTTCAGGGAGACGATCCATATGTCTGATGGGAACCCCAAAGTAAGAACCTGCCATTGAACGTTGCACAAAGTGTTTATGGTTGCCTGTCATTTAAATGCCATCTTGACTCGGTTTATTTATATCTTGATCATTCCATGCGTGAGTGTGTGTGTATGTGTGCGAGAGTGAGAGCTACCATGATGACAGCCAATTAATTCAGCTCTTGGGGACTCGGCGAGGAGAAACAGTGACTCGCGGGCCGCATTAGTCATGCAGTATGGCAGCACTGGCATCAGGGAGCTCTCATACACTTTAAAGGTGACTCTGTGTGTGTGTGTGTGTGTGTGTGTGTGTGTGTATGTGTGTGTGTGTGTGCCCACATTTGTTGTTTGCCTCTACTGCTATCCTGTCATCCCTCCCTCACCCGTGGGGGCCCAGCATGAAACAGCCTCATGACTTAAGGATACCGTCGGCAGCGTTGAGTGCAGCCCGAGAAGCTGAGTGTCAAACTTCCAACAAAGCATTTAACAAGCACAACAGTGCACAGTGCTAACAGCTCGTTCAAAGACTATCGCAGAGTTTACCCCCTACAAGCACACAAACAAACAACTTTATTATGGTTGATGTAATGCTGAGTCAAAAGGGAAGTTTTTCCCTTTTTTTTATTTTAGGTGCTCTGCAGAAAGCAGCAGTGTAGTGATATAATGATCACCATGAAGCGGGTCACAAGTCTGTGTACAAGTAATTAAAGGCTCAACTGTATGCCCGCTGTTATGAATGTGACTTGTCTACGCAGAATAGCAAGGGTGTTCAGGAAGGAATCTGCACTGAGACAAGGTGGGCAAAAGTGAAGGACAACCACATTCACACCCACACACGCGTTACTCTGCTCATTGAATACCTTTCATACTCATTATCCATCAATGCTGACCATGAACAGCCTGTGTAACAGCTTGAAACGTTCTATTTTAATGCCACAGCCCGTCACAGGTTATATATTAGCCATTCAGTTAATTCTGCAAACCTCAGTGTGTGATAGTCGCCAAACTGTGCGGTGTCAGAGCGTCTGCTTTATCTTCAAAAGTCAAGAGTGAGGGCATACTGTAGATGCTTGTCTGTGTTTCTTGTCTTCCAAGTGTGTAACACGACCTGCTGATGAGCTGTTGCACAGAATAAGTGAGTCATATATGTTTGTTTGTTTGTTTGTCTGCTGGCTGTATTATGCAGATATGAATGCATGTGCTTTGCCCATGTGTTAATGTTTGTCAATCAGTAATTATGTTCTAAAGGTGGTCGTGGTTGGAGATGCTTGTATTATGAAAAGATTTAGTCCATAGAAATAGAATGAATAGAAAGGACTTAATTAAACTGCTTGCTGTGGTCATTTGACTAGTATAAAAGAAAATGGCAATTGTTGTTAGTTGTTATGGCGACAACACGTCAGTGGGAGCGTAAAGTATGTCACACTCACTAGTTTGAGAAAAATACAGCTGTATACAGATCCAAGTTTCTGTCTTTCATCGCAACTAATCATCTTATCTAATCAAACTCGACAGAAACAAAATAAAACTCAAACCCAAAATCATCTTAGTTAGTTAGTCCACTGTTCCAAAAATCACCAGTTCTGGTCTAGTCAAAATAAACCCTTAATTCGCCGAGCTAGATGTGAGAAATATGTTGGCTGTACATGCTGTTTGTTCTCTCAGCTGCCAACTGAGCAGCGGCTCTCACTCCGTCTTCAGAGGCAGCTACAGTACATCATGTTTCCAAAAACATGAAATTAATGACAACAAAAGGAACAGGGAAATCACAGTTATGGTAATATTTTAAAAGTAACTAATTGCTTTTCTGAAAATGTAACATTACTACTCCAGTGCCCCTTTACTTGTATTGCAAAACCTGACCTCAGTGAGTTCACAGCTTGACGTAAGTCAGTTTATTAAGAACTTGATATGGAAGTTCTTTATCATAAACAACAAGCCGGAGGGATCAAAAGTAAATTTATATTAAGTCCTTTCACAGTTAAAACTAAATGTACTTCCTTTAAAACACTGAAAGTCTTTGAAGTTCTTTTGTTCTTCACACCGTCAGTGCCATACAATGCCAATGGACTAAGAATGATCAGAAATGATCATTGATGAACGGTACACATAATAATGGCGGCTTCTCTGACCATCCTACTATGTTGATTTTAATGGGAATATCTGCTCTCATTTATTTCTTTTACGTAGTCTTAGGGTGCTTTCACACCTGCCCTGTTTGGTTTGGTTCAGTCAAACTCAAGCTTGACCAGACCAAGATCTTCTTGGAGCGATGGTCTCGGCCCGGTTACAAATGAACTCTAGTGCGGTTCATTTGTGGTGAGAACGATTTCTGACCCCGATCCGAACCAACTGCAGTCGCAGTCAAGCTGTATGGTTTGCCTAAAATGAACAATGACAGCAATATAGTCCACGATGACCAGCGCTAAAATCAAATAGTCCACGATGACCAGCGCTAAAATCAACCTGCATAGTTGTCCCTCCATTGTGACATGAGAAAGTGTCGTTATTATCTTGCAGGTGTACTCTTCTTCAACGTTTTGTTAACTTCCTGGATTTTTCCGACATGGAAATTCTGACCAATCAAGAGCAGCTTTCTCTCGCAAGGCATTTTTTCTGGTCTGCTTGTAAATGCTGCAGACAGCCCTTTAAAAAGTGGAACTCCAATAACCCTTACTCCTTAATTAATGATTAAGTAACGTAACTTAGAAAGTACATGCTATTAATTGATTAATAAAGAGATCCTCCGCCGTCAAGTCCATCAAGTTTGGAGTTGTTTTGCTGATATATTGTTATTAAATAGATTAGTACAGATGCTCTACAGTCCCCCTGCAGATGTTGAGTGAAGTCCATTTGGAGGAGAAGAACTTGACAAGTTATAATGGATATGCACCTCCCAAAGAGCCCAACCTGACAACTTCAGTGTTCTTCTTGTTAGTGTCTTATTGCTGAATTAACCCATTATAAAATGATTTATAAGCCATTAATAAAGCCAACATGTCATAATGTATGCCTCACTAACACATTGTACAGAGGAGGGGTGAGTGTAAAGCAAAGACGTGGGTTAAAGGATGATAATTGTGGTGGTCTACAACTGCTGTCTTCGTGCCTGCAGCTTGATGATCCCCCGTTCTGCTATTGGAGGCGGGATGTCTCCATGAGAAACAAATGATGAGCAGGACCAGTAGGTGGCTGGTGTGTTGCCTCAGCCAATACCCGGCTTACAAAGGGCCATTAGCCAAGGTCTGTAGCTGACAGATGAAGGCCCCCTAATGGTGCAGAATCATGCTGTGATTTACAATCTTTATATTTAACCAGAGAGAGATTAATTATTGCCGGCAAATTGACAGGTCCAAGGAGGTGAGGGAGGTTTCTGACTGACATTGCCATTCCTCACAGCACTTCCTGCCAGAGGGCATTGCTCCTGACCTTGGGTTGCCAGGCATGTTGGGCACCCCGCCTCCTCTCAGCAACACCTCCCTGGTTTTTGCTTTAATAACCATCCTTTATTCTTTGCAGGGATGCCACTCACCTCTGGACGAGCTCATAGCCCGACAATGGTTGTCAAAGTAAAGCAAAGATTCACTGTCAAGTAGAATTCGCTTATGTTTTTGATCGTGGACGCTTTATTGTAGCCTTGTGTTCAAGCATGTGTGTAAGAATGACTGAGTGAGTGAGTGTGAGGGAAAACAAGTCTTGCCCAAAGCAAGAAAACAAAGGAGCCATGATTCCACTCTGTTTCCACCCTCCTGCTTTACTGATGCCCTGCAGATGTCCTCAGCCACATTTTATATCTAAAGTATTGTATCTTGTTTGAGCTTCTTTGTCATGTTCTGCACTGTGTTTGGGTTGCTATCTACTGTGTAATCCTTTATGTGGATGACAGGCTTGGCTCGGTCATTTCTTCGTGGTGTACATTTAACAATAGAATGCAAAATCGATTTTCTACTCTGTGGACAATAAAAAGCCAAATATGATTTGTTTAGGCTGTAAAGTAACAAAGGCCCCAACAGTCAGTATCGTGGGATCTCAGTCAAACCCAACAACAAACTAAAACTTGAGGCTGTAAAAGGCTCTGAGTTGACATTTGCACTGCTACTGCTTCTTGTATCGGACAAATTCTGTGGAAATGATCTTAAGGAAAAGATCTACATTTGGAAAAATACACTGCGTGTCGTTCCCTCTCTCTCTCTCCCTCTTTCACACTCGGCTTTCCTATCAATTAAAGGCAAAAATGCCCAAAAAATATCTTATAATATATATATATATATATATATATATATATATATATGGCTTGTTGTATGAAGCCGCAGCTGGTTAGCCTAGCTTAGCATAAAGACTGTAAACAAGCGGAAATGGCTAGCCTGACCCCACAACCTGGTCTCACTCTGAAGTCGTCGCACTCCAGTGCTTCGGCAGTGACTTGCGGTCACTGACGCAAAAAGTCGTCCCTTTACGTCAACATGATACACGGCTGGTCACCGTTAAAGTTGAACGGCGCTCGGGTGTCAGGGGGAAACACAGCTGGTGGGTGGGAGCAGTGGTGGATGGGTCCAACAGACACAGACTGGTGGAGAGTGGTGTTTGCATCCCTAAAGGCCAAACCCTGTTCTTTTTTCCTAAACTCAACCATGTGGGTTTGTTGTTTAAGGAGGAAAAAAATGGAAGGGACAAGCGTTTGTAGCTACAGTAGCTGCTGGTCTAATCTGTCATCTGTCAGTTGTTCATTATCAGAAATATAGGCCATAAGTACATGCAAAATGAAAATGCCCATATAAAGAGAAGTTCTCGACAGAGATTAAGGAGTGAAATATTATAAATCTGAGGCTAGTTTAACTAACTTCAGATCTGAAAGCTTTCACTCTTGACAGCTTGCCACCCATTAACGTTAGGGCCATTGATGTCTGTCTACACCTGTCAGCAATTCAAAAACTTTTAAATTTTGGAGGCCCATGTCCAATTTGCAGCGGTTGGGTACAGGCTCTTCAGATCTACAAGCCAAGTCATCAAGACAAAAATAAGATAGCTAATGTTATGCTAACTGAATGCTATTAGCATTCTGGCTATGAAAAATGGTGTAATTTTGGCGATTTTTAACATGCCTTTCAAACCTGCCAGTGTCAGTGCCAGGTTTTGGGGTTACAGGGGTGTTACAGTTAAAAAAACAAAAACAAAATACAGCCATTTAAAGCTGTATGTCCCTCACCTAAGCTAAATACCAACACATTCTCACTTAAACCTCATCACATATCAACATTTAGTCAATGACCTTCCACGTCCAGATACTACATGAAAGGTACCCTGGGTGCGTTGGTTGTTGGTGTTCTGGGACACCGCATCAAGTTATTCCTGTTACATGCATTGTCTTCTTTCAAAATACACTTCTGTTTTCACAGGGAATTTACCGTTTATATACAGTCTCTTTCAAAATGAATGCACTGCATCAGTAAACTACGCAAATTGACGTTTTCTTTTCTCCAACAACTAACACACGTGGTTGGGTTTGGGCAACAAAAACATGTAATTAAATTTAGAAAAAAAGAACAGGATTTGGCTTTATAATCTTACAGGATGCGAACACCGCCCCCCCGGGTGAAAGTCAGTGTTTGTTGGACCCATCCGCCACCAATCCCTCCCACTCTACTTGGGCTTTTGCCACCTTAACTTTCATTCTTGTTCCGCTGCTTTTCCCCCTGACGCCACCGAGCGCTGTTAAACTATAATGGCAACCAGCTGCGTATCATGCCAATGTTAAAGGACAGCTTTCTTCGTCAGTGTCTGACGCTGCAAGACCCTGCCCAACGCCGGATTTCGACGACATGGAGTGAGACTGGGTTAAGCACCCCCACCTCCATCAATAATACACTATTCCTAATAAAACTTTTGCCTAATCAAGCATAATAACTGGTATCTAGCAACATGAAACACATAACTTTAGCCCACCTTTGTGTCTAACTGTATACAGTTTGTGTTTTAAAACTTAATCACTGTGTAGTGTTTTGTGGTGATTTAGCTGTTCTTTTTGACACTAACAGCAAACTGCCAGCGGATGGCTCTCTTACTCTTATCCTTCCAAAATGGCAGACTCGCATTCCCATTCCCCATAACAAACCTCTCAGTAATTGACATACATATACATTTGTTTAATCCTTATTGTGATTTTAACTTCAGACAAAGTCAGGCTAGCTGTTTCCCCTCTACCCAGTCTTTGTGCTAGGCTAAGCTAGCCAGCTGCTGCCTCAGCTATTAGCCTTCTTATCTAACTCTTAGCAAGAAAGCAAATAAGTATGTTTACCAAAATGCCAACCTACTGTTTTGAAGAGTGGAACTTAAACAGGTAATTGTGCTAGTGGATGTTGTTTTTCTTCAAAAGTCACTTGAAGTAGAAGAAATCTAACACTCTCTCTTCTGAACAAGACAAGCCTTTGCAGAAAAGGTAGGCTACAGCATGTGTCTGCACTGATTTTCATAATGTTTCAGCATCTGGTTTGTGTTTGTGTCCAACCATTCAGGAAGTAAGTTTGATTTCTGTCAACAAGTTCATTCCACACACACACATACACACGCATGTCGGTCGGCAGTTAACATCAGCTTTGCCCGTCTGCCAGTTCACCCTCTGTCTCCAGCTGAATAAATCACACAATCACAATTCGACTTGTTATCTTCCACAAACGTGAATGCAGCAGGACTCTGACACAGGAATTCTCCTTTGAGGAAGAATAAAAAGACAACTTTGTGGTCTCTTTGAGGTTTCAGGAGAGTAAAAACACAATGTGGGCTACGACACGGGGAAATGGTCTGATTCACAACTGCTATCAGGCTGTCATTCAAAGTATCTGGGGAGAGTTGTTCATGTTGGCGAATGATTGAGCTATCACAGGAATAACGCGTGCTTTATACTTCCCATTCTATACAACAGCTTCCACCTCCCTTTGACTACACACTGCAGCTCAGTCTACCCCTCTTTCTGTCTCGACCCCTCACCTTTGCCTTACTAGTCTCATCCATCTCTGTTCGCTGCTACCCTATAGCCAAGAAGCTCACCTATGGTACTCTCCCCTGGCACCCTCACTTACACTTTGCAGACTGAGGATCACAATGAAGGACAAGGTGCTAATGATTTCCATTCAGTTTAGCCTCAGGGTTCGGGAATATACGTCCTGGATAAACCCTAAGATTTATGACATCAACATTTTATCTTCTTCTAAGAGAAAAAGGGCAGCGGGAATGGACGGGGAGTGTCATGCAGGAGCAACGACTACCTTTACTAATCCTCTGGCACCCCTACCAGCCCACATTACAGATGGAAATCACTGAAGGATTATAACGGCGAATCAGCTCCGCTCAGTTTAAGATGCCGTTCACCGCCAGCAGTCTCACCCCCACTCTACATTGCTTTCATTTCTCTCTTCCTACCACCCTCACATAACACCCCCCTCCATCTGAAGTCGGTGCCTTAAGAGGAGAGATCTCACCAATTCAAAGTGTCAGCATGAGAACAATTAGCAGGCAGGTGCAGAAAATTGTTCTTTTCAAAATGAAGGTTATTTATAGATGCCCTCTCACTGAGTCGGACTTGTTGCCTCATTGTCACCTCGTAGGCCTAAACACTTAAGGCTCTTTCCCTCTCTGGTTTTATCTCCTTCACACACACACACACACACACACACACACACACACACACGCGTGCCAGAAATACTCAAATACAGCTCAGACGCCCATAATTCAAAGCCACAAATATGAAGACAAAGCCTGTTGCTGCAAAACATCAGCTCAGATGTCAGATCAGACTGAGACATCAGTGATTCTCAATCCAATTACATTAATCGACCATAGAAAATCCATACTGAAGGTTGATGAACAATCTTTACTGCCAAATTACAGGGATGGCATGATTATAATTGAAGTTGGTTGTGGCTGTCACTATCTGTCTAATGAAATAATCTTGTTGAGCTAACCCTCGTGACCGTGATCATGACAGACATAATTATCAATCCCTTTTTCTAAATCTCGTGCTTTACTCCCCACATCATCCGACTCTCGATATGGAAATCGCTCAACTTGAGAAAGTTTCAAAAACATTTCTGCGTATAAAAGACAGGGGCGAAAGATCAAGTCAAAGACGATGACAAGAGGAAGATGTGAAGAGTCCAACATCTTTTCCAAGGCAGTCCTCTGACTTCACAGGCACTAAAGACATCGAAGGTCACACACTTTCAAAAGGATCACTTATTGAAAACAGCCTTGCGTGATTCGGCGATGTCCACATGGCTTCATAACAGCTCCCACTTTGTGCGGCACGTTTAATTCAGTCCGCAAGGTCACAGAGGTCAGAGGACAAAGTGTTGCTCATCTTAGCTGACTAACAGCCACATGCTGCTCTGTGTGCAGCTCGCCTCCAAACACAGAGCACTACTGCTCTCTACTGCCAGCTGCGGGACACTCCCCAGCTGAAACGGGGCTCTCTTCTCTTATCAGGGTTCATTTTATCAATGACAATGAAAATGACAGGAGAGACCTTCCTGTGTTTCACACCACAGAAACTTTTTGGTGGATCTTCTCCCTTTTTTTTTCCAAGAGGAAAGGTTTAGAGCTGCAGCTGCTGTGCTGAGGACACGAGCACATCTTGTCACGGCCCGTATCATGAGGGATGTAATCCCCAGTGAACTGAGAAAGGCCTTATTATGATAAGATACACATCTTAATCCTCACAGTAAATAGCTTTCTGATTGTTGACCATCGCTGAAGCCTCCAGAGATATCCCCTTCTCAGACAACTGTCTGCCTTCTGCAGGATTTCTGTCTGGCAGACACTTGGTAAATAACCCTATCAGCTCTTAAAGGATCATTTAGCTGGTTGGAGCTTGTTATTAGATTTCTATGATCCTAATGTGTGATTGAATTTTGATTGAAAAAAAGTCATAATTGAATACAATAGCCCTGATATTATATTCTAGTGACACAATTGTCTGTGGTAAGTATGTTGTGTTGTCTCCATCTGGTGGCATCTGGTGAATTTACAGGATTTTATTCCACGCGTGGCCTTTTTATGTCAACTCAGACACATACACACTCAGTGATTCCTCATATTATATTTGCAGATAGCATTTGCTAATACCTAACTGTTCACTGAAAGTTTTAGCTGTCAAATAACCTGTTCAAGTTTGCAACCTGAGCTCAGTGAATAAAATCCAGAAAACTGTATTAAAAAACTCTATGGAATAAAACAAGCAGCAGAGACATCAGTGGCATTATTCATTCATTCATTCATTTTCCATAATAGCTTATCCTGTTAGGGGTCGCTGGGTGGGCTGGAGCCTATCCCAGCAGTCACTGGGTGAGAGGCAGGGTACACCCTGGACAGGTCGCCAGACTATCACAGGGCTGACACATAGAGACAGACAACCATTCACACTCACATTCACACCTACGGACAATTTAGAGTCACCAGTTAATCTGCATGTCTTTGGACTGTGGGAGGAAGCTGGAGTACCCATGGAGAAACCCCATGCTGACATGGAGAGAGGGGCTCCCCCACCCTGGGATTTGAACCAGGAACCCTCTTACTGTTGTCGCCTGGTTAGCATTGTAGCATTGTCACATTGCCATCAGTGGCATTATTGTCTTCTAAATGTCACAAAAACTATATGATGAAAATTCAAGTGCATGAGCAACCAGAAAAAATTACATGTGTATGATGCAACAACGCGCCACTTTAGCATGTCCGCTCTGTGGTACCTTTTGAAGATGTAGTTTCTGTTGCACAGATCAAACGCAAATATGTTTATGATAATGTTAGTGCCTGGTTTCCATATATAGAGGCACAAAAATATTAGAAACACCTCCAACTTTTCATCCAATTCAATACAGCATCACCACAAACTACAGCTTCAATCTCCAGATGGCATCCTCACCTCTCTGACACAGTGTGAACAACAATATGACACAAAAAGTTTTACACAACTTTATTACAGGACTGTTTTATTGAGCTGCAAGACAATTTATAAAGGTTTCTACAGTCTGGTTCCACAGTAAATATGATATTATCTTGTATGTGTGAAGTGAAATCAACAACTTATATGGACCTGAGGCTACATGTTTTGGCACCTTCTAGTACAAGGAAAAATAGATTGTTCAATATATCAATATTTTTAGTTCTCTTATGTACTTGTCTGTGCATCACAACATCATGTAAAAACGTTATTACTAGCACAACAGCCTGAGCATCCATTACATATTGTAAGTGTTTATCCAGCGCTGACAGCTCTCAGAGCGCTCGATGCTCAAGTGTCTGGAAGCCTTTCTTCTTCTTTTGATGGACTGGGTCTTTACAGCCTACTCCATGCTCTCCTATCTGCCATATGCTGCGCTGGTACAAGAAAAGAGCTCTCTTGAAACTGCATTTTCAGTCTGCCATACATGAAGGAAAACACTAAAACAACCCTCTCATCTTTTAA
Organism: Epinephelus moara; assembly: GCF_006386435.1. Taxonomy (NCBI): domain Eukaryota; kingdom Metazoa; phylum Chordata; class Actinopteri; order Perciformes; family Serranidae; genus Epinephelus; species Epinephelus moara. Next base: position 17,515,045 of record NC_065509.1, read on the forward strand.
GATTGATTAAGCTCTCTGAAAGTTTAGTTACTAGATTAGCAGTGAAGTCATTTCAACCCGAGGTACAAAACATAAAAACAGAGAAATATGTTTGTGCATTAATATTTTTATATATTGCATTATTGGGATATTATGACAGATACAGCAACATTTAAGCAGCAGCTTGAGTCTTACTAATCAGGTTTTGTTTCGTCTGTAAAAAAAAAAAAAAAATCAAACCTGAGAGGCAGGTCAAATATTTTGTTAATTAGATGTTATTCTGTAAAGTAGCTGTAGCTGTCAGATAAACATAATCATGGGGCAATTATGAGACAATGGGCCTCTGGGCACAGATATGCAAAAGCCCACAACCACCTCATCTACATGGGAGCAATATACACAGACTATGTGGCAGATTTGCATCTCTTCTTCATTGTTGTGCATCTTTTTGTGGTTTTGTATCTTTTTGTGATCATTTATTTTTCTTAATTGTGTGTCTCTTTGTTGTGATGCTGTATCTTTGAGGTACATTTGTGTCTCTTTGTGGTTGTTTTGCCCCTTTTGTAGTTATTTGTGACTCTTTGCATCTGTTTGTGGTCCTTAAGGGTCATTTCCTGGTCAGTGTATGTTAACTTGAGTGGCATTTTGCAGGTGAAGGCAGGTGGCCCCTGACACTTTGGGCCCCTGTGCCCATTGGGCCCTTTCAGTAATCCATCATCCATGAATGTTGCGAAGTAAAAAGTAAAATTTTTGACTCTGAAATGTATTCAGATAAAAGTATGGAGCTCATTTTTGCCACCTGCGACCATTTTTAATTTTTGTGACAAATATGGACGCTGGAAAATTGTAATGAAACGTTCAATATGTACTTTTTTTTGTTGAAAAATGTATTTATTTAGCTATTTCATTTTATTTTGGATTGTATTGGATTTATCTGGCTTTCGCTGTTCCTGAATGGGTGGGTGGGGTTGTCTTTTTGTCCTGTTGCTGTGTTTGTTGATGCTCTGTGCATCTTTATTGAATTATCAATAAAAAATACCTTCTTTTAAAAAAAGTATGGAGCTCCTGTAACTCAAAATTGTGTTTAAATACAGTTTGCAAATGATAGTTGTCTCTGATGTGAGGAAATTGTATCATTTTCCATACAGAAAATAAACTTTTAGTATTTTAAGTGTTAAGTGTTTGAACAAATAGACTTCTGCCAATATAAGAGGGCAATATAACAATAAATATTTTGGGATTCTTCAAATTATGTAACTTGTAGTAAGCAAAGTACAGATAGGAATATATTGTTTACTTAAAATAACTTAGTTTTTGTGAGACACGTGTCAGACAAAAGGTATCTGTTAACACCTGTGATCAGTGGTGCAGCTCTGACTTTGAAGCCCTGCTTTGTGGCTCCCGTCATGCTGAGTAAACCGCTGACCCCGCGAGCTCCGTCCGTCCCCGCGTCACGTGCTCAAACGACACCCTGCAGAGACGTGATTTCATGCATCCACCCATTTTCTTTCCACTCCATCAACTGTGCGGCTATTCTCGCGATGAAACAGGAGGTATGTTTACTGCTGGGAAACAGTGTTAATTAACATGGCGCAAAACTTGAAGTCATTTCAGGCCTGCGGACTCAGCAAAGTCCGCTCACTGTAACCACTTACTGTCCCTCTCTCAGAGTTCATCAATTAGCCTCCTACCACAGATTACATTGACTTAATGAACCGTTACTTTAACTAGAATATTACTTCCCCTTTTCCCAAATTAATGAGGCCGCTAATTGTCCTAATTTGCGTATGAAACCCCGGCATTTAGATTTCTCTCTTTGCTCAGGAGAGCCACCTCCGTAGCTCCGGGTGTGTGGGGATAATTACAGAGTAGACTGCTCCCAACATCAAGAGGCGCACTGTTCCTGGTGCACGATTGTGTGGAAAAAATGGAAACGCTGTATTGTTGCAAAATTAAGGAGTCTTTAATTAAAACACTGGAGAGGCACGAGGCAAAACGGTGGCTTACTGTATAGAGAGAAGTAAGATGGTGAGGGAAAACTGTGTTATTAAATTCGTGTCGACCTGTTTATATATTACTACACATTTAAACATGATAAAACGAATCTAAAAAAAGTATAGTAAGAGTTGGTTTATTGTGCACATAAGGAACAAACACAATAAAATTAAAATATATTTGACAAGGCCGTAGCCAGGGAGTCAACACTGGGGGGACCAAATCTGCCGGGGGTTCCCCCACCCCAGAAAAAACAAACTAAAAAATAAAAAATTGTATTTTGAACATGTACAGCTATAAAGTATACCATACAAATACGCAATAAATTAAAGCTACAACTGTCTACATAAATGACATGTGCAGCACAATATTAATGATTGACAATTTACTCTGACTTTACGTGAGATATGTGAAAAATATGAAACGAAACAGCGATAGCACCATTGTTGGTTGCTGGTGAATGCATGGCAATTTTAAAAGCCATATAGAGGCATTATGTTTTCGGGTTGTCCGTCCCATTCTCGTCAATGCATCATCTCAAGAACGCTTTGATGGAATTCTTCAAATTTGGCAAAAACTCTTGCACTCAACGATGAACTGGTTAAAATTTGGTGGTCGTAGGTTAAAGGTCAAGGTCCCTGTTACTCTGTCTGTCTCATTCGTTTGAACACAATATCTCAAGAACGCCTTGATGGAATTCTTCAATTTTGGCAAAAACGTCCACTTGGACTGACGATAAACTAATTAGAATTTGGTAGTTAAAGGTCACTGTGACCTTGCATCTGACTCCTTCCTGTGAATGCAATATCTCCAGGACACCTTAAGAGGATTTCTTTAAATTTGACTCAAACGTCCACTTGAACTGAAGAATAGACTAGAATTTGGTGGTCAAAGATCAAAGGTCAAAAGTCAAGTTCAGTGTGACCTTACCAAAAACGTGTTTTTGGCCATGACTCAAGAATTGTCAAGAATTTTGACAAAACCTCATATAATTAGGGAGTGATGAGATTTTACACCCAAAAGGTTAAAAGGTCAACTTCACTGTGATGTCATAATGTTCTGCTTAAAACACTTTTCTGGACGTTACTCAACGTCATATCTCAGGAACAGAGGGGGAAACATTTGGTCAGACACTGAATCGATGACACTAATCTTGAAACTATGCTGATTGTATAGATCTTTGTGTGGCCAGGGGAAGATGGGTGTGAAGCATCCATGTTTTCACAGACATGGATATAAACTGTAAGAGAAACTTGACTGGTGCACAGAGGCATACAACCGCAGGGCAGTATTTCTAGTATCAACATATTGTGGGGGACATTTTGAGCAGATCTGAATACAGGAGGGGATGTGTCCCAGACAAATCTATATTAGAATTACATCAAGGCAGGTGGTCCTGCTTGAATTGACTGTGTCCTTGGAAGACTGGATGGGAGAGGCGTTTAGGAGGATGAGGAGCTTGCCGGTGAATGCCAAAGTAATTGCTGGAAGACCCTATGCTACCCCATCGAGGTTGGCTGCTGAGGATTGCCAGCCAGTCCCACTACAGGGCCCTCATGTTGCTGGGGATCAGAGGACTGCACAGCAAGAGAGCCATCAGGAACATCACTGATGCTGCTGAGAGGGCATCAAGATGGCTGTGGATCAAAAGGAGATATCCATGGACCACAGTAGCTACCTAGAAACGGGCTGGAGTCTGATCAACACTAGCTGGGTCACCTGGGCGTGGGTGGATGATGCTGAAAGACCTGAAACGCCTGATGACCCCTGGTTACATCACTGCTTACTGTTAATTACTGTTACTGTTTATTGATGAAACTGCGTCTGGAAATTGTGTAATCTGACCTTTGGCCATTTTGGTTTTGTGGGTCCGTGACTTCCAAATAATATTGTAGGAAATTGTCCTGGAAATCACTATGGACACCAATTATGAGGGAATTTGAGACTGTGTTAAAGTGGTACACTTCCTATCAATGCATTCAAATTAACTCCTAGAATAATAGAAAGAATCAGCAGGTCAGTTGAGCTTTTTTAAGCAGACAAGCGTACAACTCAACATATGAAGACTATATTAATAAATGAAGCGTTACACAGGTTTAAATGGAGCAATCCTTTTGAGAGATTGCCATTTTCCCTCTTTAATTAGTACCAAATTATCTTTTTTTTTTTTGTCTGGGAAATGATGACAAAATTAAAAGGCCTGTAAAATATAAGTGGTATTGTAATTTCTGAAGCCTGTGTGGATTGTATGGACATATTGTTCTTCCTATAGGATATTATAATGTCTTGAACAGGTGGACAAAGAGACAGAGACACGACACATCAAACGAAATCTCTAAAAATTGAATTAATTATAGATCGCTTGGGCATGATTCCCAACTGTTCCCCAGGGATAATTGAGGAGCTTCTAAGGCATCCCCAGTGAAATGAGGACTGCTATAATTTCACTATTAGGCCTGCCTCATTTGCTAGAAATTAGAACAATGAGACAAGGCATTATTATTGGAACTACTCTGTCTCTCCATTATCAGCCCACGAGGAACCGACCAATCCCTGCTGCAAAGTAGACGCACAGTATTTTACGATGTTCAACTGCAACCAAACAGTGTGACTGGTTGAGAGGCATTAATTTGTACTCACCAGTTACTGCCACCCACAGTGTGTGCTCTAACAACTTTAATCAGAGTTAAATAGTAGCCACGGAGCATGTGTTGACACAAGAGGGTGCTGCTGTGGTTGGCTGGTTGGGTTTAGGGTTTAAATAGTTATGGGTCAAGATAAACTGTTGGGACCGTTGCCAGGTTCCATCACCAACGTCATCTGGCAGCTGCAGTCGTGGATGGCGCTCTGGTTGCCAAGCTGGTGACATATTGTGAAACCATTATTAGCTGTAAACTGAGTTGTGAGATTGCTGAGGCATTTTGTGCCAGGTTGGTTTGTTGTTTCGCATCATGGGACGTTCCATCGGACACTGTAGCCTCTCACTGAAAGTCTCTTCAAGGAGTTTACAAGGAGCACTCCAAGGCAATGAACACACAGGTCCTCACCGGGAACAAATTGATCCCACTTGTTTACATTCTGCTGCAGTCAGCAGTAGTTACAGCCTACCTGTTCCTGTTTATCATGAGACAGAGAGTCCAGGAGCCAGAAATCCATCTATGTGCCACTCTGAGAGTCTACAGGGTTTCACTCAGCAGTGTGTCCTCTGGTTATCTCCTGCCTCTTGGAACCGGGCCAACACTGTACTTTTTATTTCACTGAATTTGTTTGAGAGCCAATAGTTATAAGTTAAAGTTTCAGATTTAATATATTGTTTTTAAAATATGATGCATTGTCCAGATTTCTCCTTAGTCATTAGCTGAAGGTCCACACAGTTTAATACATTCGGTGTCATATTTGCATTTGGCCATGTCGTTGAGCTAGTTGTCCATTTATCACTCACTCTACAGCAGGAAACGGCACTTCAAAATAAAAGCTCTGTGCTGGAAATTCACTGTACTTAACCCACTTTTGGACACTCAAATGTTTGGAAGCGTGAAGCATTTATTTAATTAAAAAAATCTGCTGTTTTTCTGAATTAATTAAATAATTATTTCATCAGTTCAGACAAACAATAGCAGATTTTTTTCACGACAACTTTTCTCAGAATTTTGAGATGATAATTTGTAAGTCAGAAAAACTATCAAGTTAATGCAAATCTGCAATTTTTGCTATTATAAGTGTATACCTAAAGGTCTAGTGTTTGGGATTTAGTGGCATCTAGTGGTGACGTTGCAGATTGCAACCAACTGAAACTTCTCCCATGTGCCAAGTGTGTAGGACAGGGGTGTCCAAACTTTTTTGAATGGGGGCCAGATTAGATAACGTGAAAATATCTGAAGGGCCAGATCTTGCATCTTATTGGTTATTAAAAAAAAATCACATACAAATGAGACAAACACAATTATGTCATCTTTCGGTAAGAAAGTATGCAACTTTCCACCACTCCTGAATGCAGCAGCTTGCTGTTGACTTTATACGTCTATGCTATGGCCATGTCTGCTCCCTAGCAGGAAATGTCTGCTGTTAGAATGTTGCAGAGAAAAGTTGCAGTGGTGTGAACTGGACTTCGGAAGAGGACCCGTTACATATGTATGTATGTATGTATGCTCATTCTAAGGTAACAAAAACAAGATTAATCTTAGTTTTGAGTGATTATAAATGAATGAAAACCTTGTTATGGATATTATATTTAATTTCTGCCAATATGTCCCCCTAAATCTTACACACTGGAACTGGAAGTTGGCCTACATTTTGCTAATAATATTTTTCAGTATGAGTTTTCAATGCAGACTCAGATTTGTAATGGAGTATTTTTGCGTTGTATGGAAATAACTTACAGAAAGTTGCCTTCAACTCGCCAGTTGACAGTGATGTTGTTGCCCCCACCCCCCACCCCCTCGCCTGGTGGGACCCATCAGTCTCTCTCTTGCAGGAGGTCAATAGAAGTTGACCTCAGAAATGTTCCTCACACCTCCTCGGCCTCCGCTGCCACTCCCCCGCTCACGCCCAGCACCAGATGGGAAGTGTAGCCGCATTTTTAAAGCCAGCACGCAGGGTTGCAGGCTGTTGCGCTGGCAGTGGGGCTGAAGGAATGAAATATTCATGTCGCCCAAAAAATGAATGGACACCCCGGGAAGGAGAGCGTGCCGATTTATTCAACTAAGACCAGGCCTCATTAAACTGCTGGCAGCGAGGCAGGTCACGGTGATTTTCTTTACTAGTGTGCGACCCCGACTGTCACACACACATACACAAACACAGAAGAAGAGGAGAGAGGGCCACTGAATGCTAAATTTGTCCAAGTTGCCATCATCACAACATCTCAGATCTCCCACCGGACAGCTGAAGTGGTTCCTCTCATGTAATTGATGACCTAATGAGTGATTAGCTCTTGTGTCAGAGCAGTGAGCGTCAGTGTGAAAGCTGAGTTGTTGCTGCGCACGGCATATGGGAGACGTGGGTGACACTGGTTGTGACAGAGGTGTGTAGCTTGTGTTAGGTGCCAGGGGACACCAGCTGATAGGCACAGGGGCCACGTGACTGATCAAAATTAATTCATCTGACTTGATTTGATCAAGCCTAGGAAATAAAATCCTAATGTTACTACTACTACTACTACTACTAATAATAATAATGATAATAATAATAACAGCCTAATGGAACTTTTTGCATTATGACACAGGCCTATGCATGTTTTGATCCTCACTTCTCGCTAAATGATTCATAAATTGCCCTCAGACAACTTATCAGTTATCATGGCTGTGCTATAGACAGGTGTGTCTCAAGCCTTGCCTTCCACCTGTTCGTTTTATTATTCTTCTGCAAATAATCTGCGAAAGATTGTCCACCTTTTACTGTTTGTTTGAGAACAAACCTCAACGCTGCCAGATCCCTCAGGGGTCAGACCGAAGTGAAGGAGTCAGTTCCTTTGCTCATGAGAAAGATGCCCAAATTCATTTTCCATGGACTGGGATTGGCTGAGGTCTATATGGATGATCTTGTTGATGATGATGATGATGATGATAAGATCTTAAAGGTTTGTTCTTAATTGCACAACAAACTAAATTCATACAATATCTGATGAACTTTAAATGAATACTAAGCTTTAAAGAAAAAGTGTGTAGGATTTACGGGCATCTAGCTGTAAGGTTTGCAACCAGCTGAACTTTCTACCATGAGCCAAGCATGAACTCCCAGTTACAGTTGTTGTTATTGGGAGCCAAATTATCTGCAGAGGTCTCTTCCTCTCCAAAACAAATGGACCATGTGATTAAAACTGATAAAAACGCTGAATAAAGCAGTCTCACAAAACAAATCAGTACTGATAGGCACATTGCAGATGGGCTGCTAGCCTAACACCTGCTTATATGTGCTCATATTTTTTCTCCTATAACTTAACTCATTATCCAGACGTTCAGGAGGCTTTTACTAGGAGCCGAATTATCTGCAGAGGTCTTTTCCTCTCTAAAACAAACAGACCCAGTTAATTAAAGTGGTAAAGATGCTGAATAAAGCGGTTTCACATTAAAAATGAGTGTTTTTTCAATGCTGTTCGGCTTGTTGCAGAGGGGCTGCTAATTACGGTGGCTGATGAGAAAATGTAAATGGCTCTATCTGGAGCAAGTGTTTGGTTTGTCCATTCTGGGCTACTGTAGAAACAAATGGCACATGATAACAAGATAACACATGACAATTTTTATTTTCAGGTGATTATAAGCTAAGGAAAACAGACTTATTAAGTTATATTCAATTTCTGCCAAGACGCCCCACACACCTTTAAAATACCCTATAAAAATAATATATAATCTTATAAAAATAGAAATCACAAAATAATTGTGTAAATTAATTGTGTAGGTTGTTTAATTTACTAATAAACAGTTTGGGCATGTTAATTTATTTATTTCTGGAAAACCAAAATAATAAAGCCAGCAGCAGACATGCAGCTCAGACTTTCCTGAACAGCTTCATTAGACATCTTCTCCTAAACTTTTGAAACATATATGCCACGCTCTTAAATGATTAATACCGCGGCTCCCCTCTGTGCGAGCACAATAACAAGGTCGTGATTGAGTTACAAAGCACAATGGGAGAGAAAAAGTCGAGCTTTGTCTAATTGTTCGTTGACAGGGTCAGAGGGGATTGTGCGATTGGCTGCTGCCTCCTGAGGCTGCAGGGCTGTCAGGGCTGTTTGAGGAGCTGGGAGTGACACCAAGGTGACTGAGGGGAGGTGGTATAAATTGCTGGCGCGGTGCAAAGCACTCCAGAGACGAGGGCATCAGCCAGAGTCTTCTGTGTGACCTTTTCCCTGCCGTGCACGACCACAGGCCATTGCAGTGATGACTGCAAAAGCAGAGCTTTCAAGCTGGCCGGAGTACCCAGAGGACTTCAGCCTGCTGCAGCAGCGCAACCTTGCCCACATCAACTCCAAGACTTGGATTTCATCTAATTCAATCCATGCGTTCTCCAGGAGGGACGCGCACGGAGCTGCAGACTCTGGCCTCGCGCTGGAGAAACTTGTGCCAATGAGTAAACTTCCTGTGTGCCAGACTGCTGCAGGCGCCGCAGAGGCAGACTGTGACAGGGCAGCAGAGGGGGGAAAGCCGAGCCACTTTGGCCCGCAGAAACACAGGCGCGTCGCAGCCAACGCCAGAGAGAGGAGAAGGATGCACGGCCTCAATAAGGCGTTTGACGAGCTGAGGAGCGTCATCCCCTCCCTGGAAAACGAGAGAAAGTTGTCCAAGTACGACACCCTCCAAATGGCGCAGATTTACATCACTGAGCTGTCGGAGCTGCTGGCTGGTGTAGTTCACCCGGAGTGCAGGAGTCCCCGTCCAGCCGCTGCGGACAAGACCTCCAGGCGGAGTCTGATCCACTCTCTGCGGCCAGCGGACACTGTGCAGTCCCCGAACCCGCTGACCGGAGAACAGCGGGACCCCTCCGCCTCCGTCGGCCACCTCATAATATTCGGACCTACATCTGACTTGGGGTCAAATCAATCAGTGACTTCTTCCAACAGCAGTGATGGGGAATCTTCGCACCTCAGTGACATGGAGGAGAGTCTGAGTGGAAGACAGTAACACAAAACCACTGCAGTGTCTGTTAGAGACAGAACCAGGAGAACCAAATATCAGCTTGTAGAAACATTGATCATATCACATAGTCCTTTATTTTCTCCTGTCATTTGAAATAGTTTAGAAATTGCACTGTCAATGAGAAAAACTTACTGAAACCTTTTTTTCACCTTTTTTTTTTTTACTTCCTAAGGCCACAGAGGCCGTTTTAATGCACTTTAAGGTCTGAACCATCACTACAGACATTCCCAGTGTCAGTGACATTTGTCTAAATTAAAACAATTATTTTGATATTTATGTAAAGCTATGGGGTATTTTTATGATGATTGTTTTGCTACAATAAAGATATGCTTAAAACACCAGTGTGCATTTTGAGTTGTTTTGTGTATTTCATTTTGTTACATGTCAATATTTATACCATGTGAAGCAGACTGAAGCCTCCATGTTCAAAATGTTTTAGTCATTGCAAAACGGTTATACTGCTGTGTGACAAAACAAACGTACGCTCTTTACAAAGGGAAGTTAGGAGAGCAAACATAAAGCTAACTCCAAATCTGCTGTTCAACAATCAGGGCCGTAATCACATATTTAACATTGGGAGGGACCATTTTTAATCTACAGCAGGGGTGTCAAAGTCAAACTCATACAGCCCAGTTTGATCTCAAGTGGGCCAGACCAATAAAACCATCATACAATAACCTATAAGCACCATCAGCTCCAATACTTTTGCTTTGTTATGTAAAGAATTTCAAGTACATTCTATAGATGTTCATCCCTTTACAAAACAGATGAACAGCCTGACATGGCTTGACAAAAATAAGTTACGTTCAACAGAATGACTCAGTTTTTCCACATTTAGTCAGTCTACTTCTCGCTGTCATTACATGTGCATTTATCCGTACATTTCCTGATACAGATTCTTATGAACTGAAGCTGCTGATTGACAGTATTTTGCACAACATTCAATATCTTTAAACATGGTCACAGTAAGTATTGATTGATATATCAAAGAACTGTATTCTGGTCAGGGTGGGAAAGCCTCAGACTTTTACATGAAGTATGCATTGTTTAACTTGCTCCTGAAAACTGGCACCTCTTAGTCTCGTCATCTTGTGGGCCGGATTGGACCCTTTGGCGGGCCGGTTCTGGCCCACAGGCCGTATGTTTGACACCCCTGATCTACATCTACTGTGACCCAACCCCCAAGGGGCTTGAAACAGCTAAACAGACCATTTTAAAACATCTTCAAACAATCTTAGATCAGTTCTCAAAGACTTGAGTACTGAGTGCCATATCAGGGAGCCAGCTGAGGGCCGCAGTGCACACACTATGACTAATTTTTAATGACTTTTTTTTATGACATACTAACACTTAACTATCACATCTGACAGTGATATAGCCTACATAACACTCAAATTACGCTCCAGTTTTTCATCTTTTAATACATTTGAAAATGATGAAATAGAGACAGCACAGTCTTTGACACTGATTGTATCTTCCCACAGCAGCTTCTGCTGGAGAGCAGCAACACCACAGGCATAAATCACATGCAGAGCTGCAGCACACTGTAATACTAGGACCGGTAGTAGTAATAATGGCAATTTGTTAAGTTTATTTATGATTACAATTACATTTGCTAATGATTACTCCGGACAGCAGAGAGTGGTTGCCTTTTTTTTTTAATGGGGGTATTTTGAGCATATTCAAATATTACCATATATATTACGGTAACTGCCGAGGTAACAAGGAAACATTTTTTTCCCAAAGCTATTTCCATAATGAAACAGTCCACAAGTGTTCCCTCAGTTTATCAGCTCACGGCTATGTCACATTAAAGATACTGCGGTACATATACTGTAGCTTCTTTAAAATTCCAGCAGTAAAGAACAACACTACTCAAATCTTGTTTTTGCAAAGATAATCCACAGAATAAAATGCATTCCAGATGCTTTTTTCAGGTTACAGATAAATATACAAACATCTACAAGCCAAAATCTGATGCCAAATGTTCCCAGCTAAAGGGATTTCAAAGATATAAAGAAACTAATTATGCTTTATGACAGTCTATCATGGTTAAAAGCTGCTCCTCCTAGTCTGTCTGTTAACTAATAGGCTACTGAGAAAATGTGGGGCTGCCCGCTCCAGAGGGAAGAGGTGGCTGGAACTTTGCCAGGTCCTTAGAAATGATTTCTGCCAGCCTGTGTTTAAAACTGCCAGGGGCCTCTGTGGGGCCAACATGGGTAGAGGAGCTGATGGCCTCCTCCATCTCCGTCATGTCATCCACCGCCTGTGCCTGTGTATTGTACCCTGGCGGGATGTAGTTATTCGCAGGGGGCTGGCGCTGGTATCGGGGCCTGGGTGGGGTGCTGGGAGCAGACTTGGGCGGGGTGGAGGGGCGAAGATGGGGAACAAACTCAGGGAGGGGTGTCGAGAGGGGCTGCAGCTGGGGATTTAAGGGAAAATCAACTATTTTCAAATCTGAATAGATGCACTCTGAGAACCCTGCAGGTTTGAACTCATCAGGTCTGATTATAGGAGGTGTGGCTCTCCTTAGGTTGTAATAAATGCTGTCCTCGATGACATTATCCAGGTTTACAGCCTCCAGGGAATGACATCTATCAGCCTCATCCTCATCTTCATCTCCCACAGCCTCCCTGCTGTTAGAGAGATGAGTTTGGACAAGAGATAGCCGCTTTACATTTAGCACAGGGGTGTCATTTATAGTAGAGTAGTGGTCGGCAGACTCATCCTCTGTGTCTGCAGAAACATCTGCAGGACTGTAGACATGGTGACCAGAGGGCCAGCTGGTTGTGGTTGAGAGATTAGAGTCACAAAAGGATCTCCTGTGGACACTGGTTGGCTGAGAAGGGGACATCCTCTCCACAGAGCACTGCCTTGATATATTCTGGAAGATCTGGGGACCGTGCCTGGACAGGAAGATGAACACTCCCTCTCCTGACTCGCAGCGCCGGCCGGCTTCAATGCTAAATCCACCCTGCAATCACACGCAGCAACACACACCTTAAGGAATATGCTGACGTTATGGAAAATATTCTCATACTTTCTCGCTGAGAGTTAGATGAGAAGAGCGATATCACCGTCTGAGAAGGGGTATCCATCTTCTCATCTGACTCTCGGCAAGAAAGCCATTAAGCACAGTTTCCAAAATGTCAAACTATTCCTTCAAAGATATGTAAATGATCCCAGCTAAATGCCAGGTCTATCATGACTATGGTGATGCACTTTGAATATATTTTCATCATTTCCAATATGAGGGGAATTCATAAGTACTTTACCTCCACCTGTCCGTATTTGCGTAAGAGCCTGTACGGCCAGCGATAGAATATGTGACCAGTATTGATGGCCAGCAGAGTCACAGCGTCTTTTTCTGTGGAGACCAGATACTCCCCGGACAACTTGCACCTCCTGGATGCCTCTGTGCTCTGGACTGTCACTTGGTACTGGTTTGGAGGAAGGGTCAGGTCTAAACATGACAAGACATGACATCATCAGCCACTTTAAACATCACAGTACACTGAGGTTAGTGCAGCACGCAGTAACTACACATGAAAGTACTGGATATTTCACATGTTGTCTGCGCAGCAATACATTAGCATAGGGAATAAATATACACTAAATACATTCTTATACAGAAAAGGGCTGATTTAAAATTGCTTGCATTCTGCTAATCTCTCAGTGTGACTGGGCTGCCGGGATTTTTCAGCGGAAGTGTAATCCATTAGGAAATAAAAAGAAATAAATGTGTGTAAGCCAGAGCTTGCTGACGCTAATGCATTCTGCCGTTCATGTTTGAATAAATTAGTGACTTTAGCTGCTGCTGACACATATTCAAGGTTTCTGCTGATGTCTTGAATTTGTGACTCTGTGACATCTCAACTTCACTACTGCTAGCTTCTTCCTGTCTGTTTCCTTTATTATAATACATTCTCCAGTTCACTCTTAAGACATTATTAAAGGGACAGTTCACCCCCAAAATCAAAAATACATATTTTCCCCCTTACTTTTAGTGCTTTTAATCAGTGTAGATTGTTTTGGTGTGAGTTGCATAGTGTTGGAGATATCGGCTGTAGAGATGTCTGCCTTCCCTCCAATATAATGGAACTAGATGGCACTCGGCTTGTGGTGCTCAAAGTGGCAAAAATGCATTTGAAAAACTCAGCAGCAACGTCTCTTTCTAGAAATCATGACCTGATCACTCAAGATAATCCACAGAGCTTGTTGTGAGTAGTTTCATGTAGGAACTATTTTCTGTCTACCGAACTACACCTGCCAATTCAATCAGTGCTCAGGAGGAACTGTGCATCTACTCATGGACAAGAGACTCCTGCTTGTGACAGCGTGAGATGTTATTATTTATGGCGTCTAGCTCAGTGATGCTAGGTGAGCTAGCAGTAGATGCACGCTTCCTCCTGAGCAGTGATATGGTTGACAGGTGTGTTGAGTAGAAAGAAAATAGTTCCTACAAGAAACTGCTCATAACAAGATCTTTGAGTTATTTAAAGGGAAATTTCGGTTTATTTCAACCTGTCTCCTATCGTCCTAAATTTGGTTCAAGTGACTAGTGACATACAGATAATAGTTAGCATGTTAGCCGTTAGCCTAGATACAGCCGTAGCGTCAGACCTGTTAAAACGTAATTGAACGGGCATACTTCAAGTGCAAAGTTAGTCCACTAAACAAGCTTTTTTTCCACAAAGACCGCCTCATATCGTTAGGATAAATGTCAGAGAACATATAGAAAACGACATGTAAACGTGTTGTCTTACCTTACCGGTGTGCTGCCATGTTTGTTTACCATTTAGCTCTGCTTTCCAAAGCGCGGCCGAAATATCGCGAGAACAAGCAGCGATCTCATACCGTGCCTGAAATCTCGCGAGCTCTAGATAAAGCCCAGCTGGATACTACTCCAGGTGGAGGTGTCTCGTCCTCGGTCACATCCAGACCTTGAAAATAAGGCTGCAACCGGTCCCATTCCTTGCAACAGAGGCATTCCTCTTCTGTGGGCACTGGGGCACAGCATTCACAGGTACACCACCAATCTCCAGAGCTACGCAGCCTTGCAGCAGCCATTCCTCCTCTCTCGTCCTCTACCTGTTGCGCCTCTCTCTCTCTCCTCCTCCGTTCTTCAATTTCACGAAGCTCTTCGTCAGTGTATTCTGGCTCAAATAAATAAGGGCGGCCATCAAACTCTGCAAAATCAAATTCCTCCTCCACAAAGTCGAAGTCTGGCAAAAAGTCAGCCATTATTCTATAAATCTTTCATAAAATAAATGAATGAACTTTTCAGGCTACTGTCCGGTTCTGCCTTCCAGCTGTTGCTGCTTGTTCTCGCGAGATTTCAGGCACGGTATGAGATCGCTGCTTGTTCTCGCGATATTTCGGCCGCGCTTTGGAAAGCAGAGCTAAATGGTAAACAAACATGGCAGCACACCGGTAAGGTAAGACAACACGTTTACATGTCGTTTTCTATATGTTCTCTGACATTTATCCTAACGGTATGAGGCGGTCTTTGTGGAAAAAAAGCTTGTTTAGTGGACTAACTTTGCACTTGAAGGTTACCTGTTCACTTACGTTTTAACAGGTCTGACGCTACGGCTGTATCTAGGCTAATGGCTAACATGCTAACTATTATCTGTATGTCACTAGTGACTTGAACCAAATTTAGGACGATAGGAGACAGGTTGAAATAAACCGAAATTTCCCTTTAAAGTTGTTTAAATGTATTTTTTTTTGCACTTTGAGCACCACAAGCTGAGTGCCATCTAGTTCCATTGTATTTAAGAGAGGGCAGACATCTCTACGTCCGATATCTCCAACACCTGGCAAGTCGGCACCAAAACAATCTAGATTTATAAATAGCACTACAGCTGAAAGGAAAAATACGTACTTTTGATTTTTGATTTTACACCATCATTCCAGTTTCTTGCAACTTGAGTCAAAGTTTTGATTGCTGATGTGAGAGCGTTGCAGCATCACTATAATATAGCTTGACAGGGCAAGAAACACCAACAGACAATCTGACAAATAGCTAAGACTAACTTAAACTAAACAATTTTTTTTTGATTGCTCGTTAACTGATCAGCTGTCATCTACAGACTGACGAGCATTACCGGTTTTCCAAGATGAGTAAAGGTCATTGTCCGCCATGGTCAAGTCATTTCCTCTCTCGAAAGCCCCTTTGTCTGATTCCCCAGGATCCTTCTGTAAACACAGTGGCATGGTAAACATTACATGGAGTGTACACCACCCTCTTATCACCATTTTATGACTTCAAAGAGGTAAGATGCAAGAAAGGGCATAGCTTGTGCAAGCACAAGAATTAGAGAAGTGAAGAGACAGAAGTTACAGATACTGTATTAACTTCCTCATTGTCCTGTCTGATTGTCGGTAAGGTTTATCCCCACCTTTTCCAAAGTACAACTCCTGATGTAAAAAGAGAAGAAGAAAGTTGCACCAGTCAAGAGGAGAGATGTGTGATACCTGGAAGGCTAGAAGGCAGAGGGCACTCAGCCAGTCCTGGGTTGTTGTGGAGGCCAGAGTGTAGGTGCATTGAGTGGTGTTTAGGTAGAAGGCCGTGCACCCAGAGGGGCAAGACTGCTTTGGAGCAGGGACGACACTGAGGCAGTCACTCAGACGCACAACTTTTCTTTCAGGTGTTTTCGGCCAAGAGACTTTCCTCTGGTCAGTAGCAACATTGTTGTCAAGTAGACTAGAGATCTCCAACCGCCCGACGCCCATGGAGCTGGGCTTCAAAAGCACCATCCATATTTTCCGCCATGTTTTCTGTTGGAGATAAAAGGAGGGAAAAAGTAGTGAAGGTTAATACGTGGGTGGCACCAAGTGGCAACCTAAGGGGCTGAAAAATGAGGTCAGCGTGGAAGTTCCAAAAACTGCAATTTCTCAAATTGCCACTTGAGGCTGGTGCATTACAATGTCCAACTTTACAGCAGAAATAAACATGTTTACAACCAGATACAAAAAAAAAGGTCTCTATAGCTAATTGCAACACCTATGACAACTGTAAGGGTGGTGAATTTTTATATAAATCAACCATTTACATATTATTAAGGCTTGAAGTTGCACATATTTAAGGACAGGACCGCTTTGAGTGCCAGGCAGTCTATGAGGTACCACTACAATCTATGAATCAGATCAACCCCTCACTCCTCCACACCTCCATCCTGTCCTTTGAAATGGTAACCTCTGGCTCCAGAAAACCAAGATGTCAACGGCCAAAATGCAGAGTATGCAAAACCCGAGGCTACATAATGGGGGTCCACAAACCAGTGGGTGATGTCATGGTCGCTAAGTCAATTATTTTATGAAGTGTATGGGTGGCACAGTTCATGAGTGATTTAGATCTTTTGTTATTATGTTATACTATCAGGAAGTACGGTGTCTGTCTCTGTTGTTACGCAGATGATACACAGCTCTACATTTCTGCTTCATGTGATGATCTGAGCCCTGCTGACATGGTTGGGTTTCAAAAATCAGTGATTAAATGGCTCAAAGTGTTCTACAGCTCTCAGACAATACAGATATAGATAGATGGGTTATTAGGAGTAAGGCCACAGACAAACTCTTGATTACTCTTTACAAAGCGCATTACAACAATACCATCTGTATGTTTACAGAATTTATTTCAAGATGCATCTCATTGTTTTCAGATGACCTCCAGTGACTGCATGCTGCATTTAGCTCGTTCACACCCAGACCCGTAAACAGCCTGTTAATTTGAGCATGTACTGACTGTTTTATTTAGTACACATTTTGTCTGACTTCATTTTATTTATAGCACCATTTTCTGTTTCAGTAGCTATTTTTTTTTAAATGATTCATTCTGTTATCACTAACTTAACTTATTTTTATTGTTTTGTGATGTTGTTCATTTTTTTTCTGTTCATTTCAAACCTTCAATTAAGCATTGTTTCATCTTTAAAATGACCCCTGTGCAAAGTTTAATTATCAGATTATTTATTTATTTCGCTTTTTACAAATATCAAGTAAATATGTTACTTTGTGCATTAGTCATGCTGCTTGAATTTTGCAAAACGTGGCCCTAAGAAAGACTAGCCTTTGCCCACCTGTAGCTTAATTTACAGTTTGAGAGAGGGCAGTGCGAACCACACTGAAGGGATTTTCACAAACCACATCATATTGACCCAAAAGAGGATATCGTCTTGTCTGTGAAGATTCTCAGTCATCCAGGTCATGGTAATTGTAAGTGCTATATCGTAGGCAACTGGACTTGCTTGCGTCAACATCAAGTCCAGACGCCTACGATATAGCACTCATGAAAATAGGATGTCACTCACACGTTTGGTCTCCATGTTATCTGAGGACCAGTATTTTAAGCTATCTGTGAATCAGTATCACACTTTCAAAGGAAATTTAGCACTTAATTCACAGTTTCACATATTACTAATAATAGGAGCAGATACAGTCTAACTGACTGAAACAGCAAAATACAAGCCTTGCAAATGGAACCAGCCTCAGTTATTATAAATTCGTATCTAATATGGGTGAACAAATACCAGATTTCCACCATTAATATCAATCTGTATTTACAGCGGGTTATATTGAGATTACCTGATGAGACACCAACACGAGTTGAATAAGGAACAATGCATTTCCTGAAGTTAAAAGCAACTGTGGAAATATGAACACATGGCGATTTGTGACTTATTCCTTAGCCAAACAGAGTTATCTCCACATTGACCTGAACAGAAGAATTACTATATTTTAAGTCCAAGAAAGTGAAAAGATTGCCGACTTGCATGACTTCAGAGTTGCCAAACCCATTGAACGCCTTGCAGGGACATTTGAAAAGATCTTCTTCAAGGGCAAAAAGGATGATGCAGTTTCACAAGACCACGTTAAATCTATGCCATCTTGAGTGGAGGGAAATTTATTCTTTCAGTAAATACTAAAAACAATTTGACTTAGTTGGAAACCTTTGCAACATTGCTTGAGAAGTATCACTGGATTCCACATTTGCATTAGTGTTTGTGTATCTGTATCATTTACTAAGGCTTGATATTTGGAGCAATATATGTATTTGCATGCAATGAGTTTAGATATGGCATGCTCTACATCAAGACATAAAACTTCTGAGAAATATTTGTATTGTCAGCTGAGCCTTTGCTTGTCTCAACTCGGCAGTTCATCAAAGCAAAGTACCGTAACGTATTTTTGTCCGAGCTGCTCAGTTGCCACAGACTTAAAACAACCACAATGTTCACTGTTTCACAAGTACAGTGAATTTCTGTAAAACTTACCTTTCCAAACTTGACCCCTTGAAGGTACAGCTTCCCTTCCTTGAAGATAACATCCATGCTTGTGAGCTCTGTAAATCTTTACTCTAGGTCTCGATGCTCTGTGGTCAACATGTAACAAACCAAGAGGTTATAATTAGGTTTTTCTACGCCACCAGAGCATTTGTTTCCTTTACGTCACCAGTGGCTTTCATCCTCTCGTCAACTTGTGTAAGTCCAGACAAGATATCTCTGATCTGCAACCTGACTGTTGCAAAAGACAGGGCACACAAGATGTGTGTTGCTGTTTTCTTGAGTCAAACTTCCCTTTGCATTCTGCTTGTTTTAGCAACTTCCTCATCAGACAAAAATGGTACCACACCTTTCTATTTTTCCAGATAAGAACATTAAAGATCATGAACAGATATTGTGGCTTTATTTACAATAGGAAGTATCAAAAATGTATATTACAAAGTCTACACATCCTGAACAAGTATGACAGCTTTTAGGCAAAAAGGTAAAAATGAAAGTTGCATCTGACAGACCTGTGTCAGAACTATATTAGGTGATGATACAAATAGACTTCCTCAGTTCAGTGACATGAAAAACAGCTGTACAATTTCCTCAGAAATGTTTCTCAGTTCCGTTTAGCTTTGGAGAATCATCCCTCTATTAAAAAAAAACCCTTAGAAGTCCATTGAGCTGTGAGCCAGGTAGTCTTTCCGCCCGATGTTGGTGACCTGCTTGGTCTGCATGGCCTCCAACTTGGGACAGTCTGTAATACGATGACCCAGACCGCCACAGAACGTACAGCCCCTCTCTCCTGTAAAAAGAAATCAGGTAAGTCACAAAGGGTTTGCAAACACTCAACACTTCTGTGAATTTGAGATGAGATGATTAGGTTAGAGGAACATTTTAAAGAAAACACAAAGTGATTACAGAGTAACCCATAGATAAAGAGCATGACAGAGCATGACAACGACTCACCTCCGATGTCCAGCATGGTCTCGTCTCCTGTCTGGAGCACCTGGAGGACTGGAGGAACCTTCTGCTTGGCTTCAACTAGCAGGGCTTTCAGGTCCATCAACACAGACTCATCTATAGGGAAAGACACACACTTAATATTAACTTTTTGTTGTTTAATATAGACAAGTAACACACACCAAGAGTTACAGTGAGGAGCTGATCACTGGTAGTAGACTTGAGAGTAGGAAACAAGTGTTGCACACTCTGGGTCCATATGTATTTCTCTTATATTCAGATGACGTTTCTGCCCTCAGGCCTTCTTCAAGATCAACAGTCATATGCCCCTATTACACTGACTGTTCAAGATGGGAATTTCACAGTGTTGTTATGCCTCACTGTTATTTATAGAAGATACAGTCACAGAATGGCAGTTCAGAATTGTCTCGCCTTCAAACCAGCAGCAGAAGAAGTAAAAGCCGTATTTGCTTTATTTCACAGATAAGAAACAATAAACTGGGAAGATAATAAAGCCTCCAGAAAAATAGCATTTTAGGTCTTGTGTGTGATTTATCCTTCGGGGATTTATAGTTCGGGATTTAATCTGAGCAGAGGAAATCGTCGCTCGCTAATTTATACAATGTAAAATGCCATAGGCTTGTGCTAATAACGTTAGCATGTTATGTTTGTTTGGAAAACATGTTTAGTATAAGACAGTTGTTTTGTCAGTGAACCCTGTGAGTTTTAATGGAGCCGAATTTTGTAACGTTACTTTTGTTAAATGTTGCTGTTGTCCCTCAAATGAGTAGAGAAAAGTCCGCTAGCTGCTAGGCTAATTCATACCATGTAAAATGCCATAGGCTTCTGCTAAAAACATTAGCATGTTGTGTTTGTGGGGAAAATGTGTCCAGATAAAGATGTGTTTGTGAATACTGCGAGTTATAGTGAAGCTGATTTGTGTTCTTGTGTTTGAAACTGTCTCTGTTAAGCCATGTTTAATGTGTGTTTAATGTGTGTTTTGAATCAACTAAACTTTACAGCACTTCACAGAAACCTCCGCCGCCGACCAGTGTTTTGGAGGTGTAACTGCAGAGTGACACAGACACACCATCGCACAAGTATAAATGCTCACAACAACGTAGGATCTGCTGCACAAGTATAAATCCCCCTTTATGTGTGCGACCCACCACCAGGGATTTTCAAAGCAGCTGCTAGCAGTTAGCAGCTAACTCAAAGAAGAAGAGCAGCAGCCAAAAATGTCTGCAAATTGTGAAAACAATGAGGTCTGGAAGCTTCTTACTGTCAGAGCAGATAACGAGATTAGCTGCCAAATAACAGGGATGGCAAATGATTGGTATTGCCATATTAATGCTATTGTTATTGTTTATTAAGCGCTGATGCGCATGTGTCACAGTAGAGGCAGACGCTGTTGTGCTGTACATCATGCCTGCCTATTTTACTTTTGGGATGCTGGCATGCAGTCTAAAACCACACACTGGGCCGGCATGATGCTACCGTTGTTTGGTTCTCTGTAAAAATGCAAAGGTGGTGTAAAAAAGGGACTTTGTAGCAGCCCTATTGTATATGTATATGTATATGTATAGAGAAATGTATACAGACCCACAGTAGGGAACACTTGTTTCCTACTTTCAACTTGTCATTTATCACTGAATTAAGCTGAATAAATTTACTATAATGCATTACAAATATTCGGAAATCAATACCCATATGAAAGAATAACTTTAATTTTTTCCCCCTTACCGCAGCCTTTATTGATGAATGTAGTGGCGATACCGGTCTTGCCTGATCGTCCAGTTCTTCCAATTCTGTGGACTGAAGCGAGACAATTTCAGCAAACCAGCTTGAGTAATTTAAGGAGAGCCGATGATTACATAATGTACTGATTTTAAGAAGACCAGGCCATATATCTCCTCTTACCATAGTTTTCTATCTCCTCAGGCATGTCATAATTCACTACATGCTGTATGGCTGGGAAATCCAAACCCTTGGAGGCAACGTCTGTGGCAACCAAGACATCTTTCTTTCCTTCTTTAAATGCCTCTATAGCTTTTGTTCTTTCCTCCTGATCTGAAACACAATCAACAAATATTACACAAACCACATTCTGCAACACAATGACAAATGGAAACTGTAAGGGACGTGTCTGCAGTGCTTTCTATGCCTTTGAAATGTTGAACAAACTAGGAAGCAGAAATGGTGACATGTGCAAGCAGGATGGCATCTGGTGGTAATGATGTGCAACTACAAGAAAGTTGAAGAGTAAGGCTGTGTGCAGATGATCTGAAACTTGATGCTGGGCTGGACTTATTTCCGAATACTGCAACTCTCTGCATCACTATCACTATGTACTGATTGCAAATATATTTCAAAGATTAGAATAGAGCCCTATGTACCTTTTCCTCCATGGATGGCCACCGCCTCAACTCCTTTTAGCAGCAGATACTCATGGATGGCATCTACATCAGCCTTCTTCTCAGCAAATATCAGCACCTATTGATATGAACAGACAATATTTTCTACCATCTGACATATTTGAGTTTTGGTATATGTGAATGTCATGACGTGTAGAAGTACTGACAGGAGGTGGTGTTTTCTGGAGACATTCAAGCAGGTACACCATCTTGGCCTCCTCTTTGACGTATTCCACTTCCTGCACACACAAAGTATTTGTTCTTTAGCTCACACAATTTTTCTGGAGTGATGAATGAATGCAATGAATCCCCCCGACTAAGACAGAAAACCTCTTACAGAGACAAATGAACATACCTGGATGACATCCAAGCTGGCAGCTCCGGCCCTGCCCACGTTAATTGTGATGGGTTTGACCAGTGCACTCTTGGCAAAGTTCTGGATCTTCTTGGGCATAGTGGCGCTGAAAAGCAGGGTTTGCCTTTGTCCCTACGTGAAGAAATAACAAATTATAGGACCTTTTTTGTCTTGAGCTCTCAAAAAGCCAGGCTACATCTCCTAGGGCCAGTTTTCATGACAAGATTTGAGTCTGAAAAAAAAAAAAAGTTTTAACTGATTGAGCCCAGCAGCTGGAAGACAGACTAATCAGCCAACTGTGGGGAGTGCTTGGGTGATGACACAATTTGCTGCCTCTGAAAGCATCAGGACTGTGGGAAAAACAATTTCATCTAGTGTTACAGATAGAAAATGAAGCATTACTCTGTGACTGTGATTGCAAGGCCTATTTTTGCCCTAAATGTACTGAGTAGCAGATTTTACAGACAAGTTGTACAAATGTGGCAAAATTTCCAGAAATACCAACGTAACTTTTCAGTGTGAAAATCAGAGGAAAAGACCAATGATATGCCAGTGAGTGGTGAATTTGTCCAAGTAGAAATTTAACAACCAGGAAATAGAAAAATGGAGGGGACAAAATAAATTGATTATATGGTTGCTGCATAGAAACAGAATGGATATAAAGGACACTGAAGTGTTTGCTGTGGTCATGTGACTAACTCAATGGGAAATGGCAATTTGTGTTAGTTGTCAGGGTGACAAAACATGTAAGTGGAGTCTTAAAGTGTGTAACAGACACTAGTTTGAGTTTTTTATTGCTGAATTTTAAGTGATCAAAAGTAGTGACATATTTGCACAGTGAGTAGATGTATTTTAAGTTAGAACTTTTGGAGGTAATGTGTCAGAAAGTCTTCAGATTACTTTTTTGTTTTAATGAGTAATGTAACGCGTTAGTTTGCAATTTAAGTAACCAGTTATTTGGTTATGCCTTTGAATAAGCAAGCTGTTACTTTTAAAAGATGACTGACAGTCCCTTTTTTTTTGTTGCCGTTAATTGCAAGCTTGTTGAAACCTGATGCACTTGAGCTGCTTTCGAAGAACAACTGAGAGCTGCTGCTCAGCAGACAGAGACAGTGGGGATAATCAGCGTGTAGAACCAGCATATTTTCATATCTAACTCAGTGAATCAAAGGTTTATTTGTGGAAAGACTTGGGGTGCGTTCGGAAATATTCACTCCGAGTGCCGGAGCGCATTCTGGCACAAACTGGACTGTTGGTGAATTCGGAGCACTGTTGGAATGTACCGTTCGGTTATTCAGGACACCACATGCTGGGAGCAGCACAGTGTACTCTGGGTACTCTATGTCTGGGGACAGAGCAGCAAAGCGCTGAGCGGTGAATGTGTGATTAACTTAACCGTTCCTCAATTAATGTAGAAACAGAACTCTGTTTCTACGAGCAACAGTGCTCTCATTTAAGTGTAGTGTCAGATTGGATTTATGAACGCACCCTAATGTTAACCAAGATGGCTTTGATGAGTCAAGTTTGATGAAGTGTGTTTCACAATGAGGTACAAGGCTATTAAGCTAATATTAGTCTTGACAAAGGATTTTGTTTATTCAGGACAACAAGTGTAAGAATATTTTATTTCCTTTGGCGGGTTTATTTCATTATTTCTTATATACGTACTAGGTAGTGAAGTAAAACAAAAGTACTCTAATGAGATACTTTTCTCAGTAGGTGACGCTGTAATGTAAATCCAGCAATCCTCCATTCTTGTTATTGCAACTCCACTGCTCAGTTGGTCGTTACTGCAAAACGTCACCTCAGTGACTTGCCGCAAGTTGGTTTGTTTATAAGAAAGTTAGCCTGCTACAATGATGACAATGGCATCAGCACACATAAAAATGGTCGCCACTCTGACCTTCCACTATGTTGATTTGATTTTCGCTACTCTTATTCTGTTTCTCTGGGTTGCTGTCATTTGGTGGGCACTGCTGCAGAGGAGGACCTCACCTTGAAGTAGGAGAAGATGGTTCTGATGTCTTCCTCAAAGCCCATGTCAATCATCCTATCAGCCTCATCCAGAGCCAAGTAGCGGCAGATGTCCAGACTCACCATCTTCTTCTGCAGCAAGTCCATCAGTCTGCCAGGTGTGGCGACCATCATGTGCACACCGCTGTGAGCAAGAGGAAATTCAGATTCAGTTGGAGAAAGTACTGTGATTTTAATATGCAGTATGCATGTTAAATGTTTGTACTATATTTTCTGCATTTACTGTATGTCTGAAAGTTTTGCCTGTTTTGTTTCTTTCTAAATGATTTAACAGCTGAATCGTGCATTTTTTTTTGCTTGACACAAGTTCAAATTGAAAATCTGGATACAAGACAGAAACAGATTCCTTTTAGACAAATCCTCACTCTTACTTACTGTTTTACTACCTCCATCTGCTCCTTGACAGACATTCCTCCGATGCAAAGGGCAGAGCGCAGCTGAGGAGCTCCTTCCTCCTCAAGCAGCTTGCAGTAGTACTCAATGATGCCGTGAGTCTGCCTCGCCAACTCTCGCTGGAGTGAAGGGAAAAGGTATTAAAATCAGATATGCTTAGTTGCAGGAAAAAAACCCAAGGTTGCTCACAGTAAGTACCATCTGTCTGAAGTGCAAAGCAGTAAGAAATGCTGTAATTTTAAGTAACCACCAATCAAGCTTTATGCTGCATTTCAAGCTGTGTCATTGATTCGGTGGGTTTGTCTCGTGAGTCTTACTGAAGGACAGATGATGAGTCCATACGGTCCCTCTCTCTTGAAGAAAGGCAGCCTTTTCTCCTGCTCCAGGGAGAACATGATGATGGGCAGAGTGAAGACCAAAGTCTTTCCAGAACCAGTGAAGGCGATGCCGATCATGTCACGACCTGACAGACTACAGACAAACACCGTCAATTCATGAGAAGTTCACAAATACTCATCACACGTTACATATTTCACAGTCTGTTTGCATGGAGTATTTCCATTTACTGCACTTACACTGTGGGAATTCCTTGAATTTGAATAGGTGTGGGATGCACAATGCCCTTCTTCTTCAAGCCTTTTAAAATTGCTGCAAAAACAACAGACAGATTTGTTGCCAGCTGTTAATCACGTGGGACCACTAAAGGCCTCGCGCAGAAAGACAATGTGTTTTTCATGTGTGGGAGAGGGAGTGTGTTGTAACCTGGTGGAAACTTCATCTCCCTGAAGCTTTTGATTGGAGGAGGGATGCCGTCTCCATCGACCAGGATGTGAAACTTCTTCCTGACGCGCTCATGTCGGGTATCTGGCATATTCAGGATGTAGCGTGGTGCCTTCCAGCTAAAGAGAACATCCGGGATATATGAAAAGGTTAAAAAAAAAACCCTCAACAAACAATGTTGCTTTTTATAATTCACTGACCAACAACTTACCTTGTTTTTATGGGATCGTCATATATGATACCTTTGGCCATTTCCTTCACAGACATCAGAGCTGATAGAGAGATAAGAGGCCCCAAAATTAGTTTTCAAGTTTAGAACATTTTGCACAAACTGTTTTAACATCTTTAGGTCTATGGTTTAGGTGAGCTGTTGTACAGTTTATATGATGTTGTCCATGTTGCTGTTGTCTGACAATGTACAGGGCTGGGAAAAAAGAATCTCCCCCTGGGACAATAAAGGCTAAGTCTAATTTTACCTCTGCCCTCTGCAACGCTCTCAAGAATCTTCTCTTCCTCTTTCAGTTGCTTCTCCTTGGCTGACTCCTTACGAGCTGTCGATACAAAAACACAGAGCGGGTGAGATATTACAGAACTAGTATGGTCATGTTTCAAGAGCAGTGTAATATAACAATCATAATCCAGATAGGATCATGTTTGAACCAGCTACCTTCTGCTTTTTCCTTGAGGTGCTGATGCTGGTCAAGGAGACTGACGTTGGAGCGTGGACCAAGACCCTCATCTTCATCCCTCTGCTCCTCTCCACTGTCCTTCTGCTCCTCGTCCACTGCCTTTCCTCGCAGACGTAACATCTTCTGTAGCTGTGAGGGACACATGTTAAAGAAAAATGCATTATGAAAATGTGGTAACTGGATGTAGGGCTGGGTGATATGGAGAAAATCAAATCATAATTTTTTTTTACCAAATACCTTGATATAAATATTACAACGATATAGCCCTCTACAAGAGGGGCCACAGCCACCTCCATTTTCTGAGGAGGCTGAGATCCTTCAACATCTGCTAGACAATGCTGAGGATGTTTTATGAGTCTGTGGTGGCCAGTGCTATCCTGTTTGGCGTTGTGTGCTGGGGCAGCAGGTTGAGGGTTACAGACGCCAGCAGACTCAATAAACTGATTCACAAGGCCAGTAACATTGTTGGGGTAGAGCTGGACTCCCATTTTGATTCTGATATTGTTGGGTTGAGTATTGGTGCTTTAACAAAATATTTACACAATGAGATTTTTGATAAATAATCATCAGTAATGTGGATATAATGACTAAGTAGGTAAAGGCAAATAATAGAACAATTAGAGGAGTTTGGTGAGTTCAGAAAATTACATCACTCTACTACAGCCTTTAAAACCAAAAAAGACAACACTTGCGATATTATGTCCAAAATCTATGAAGGTATCTAGTCTCACATCACAATATCAATAGAATATTGAGACATCACCCAGCCCTAACTGGAAGTGACATCTATACATGTTTGTAAAATCAAAATATAGTACAACTTTTACAGTGATGTTATGTTCCTCATGAGAAATCTATGTTAAACTAACCATGCACTCCTAATTAGGGATGCACCAATCACACTTCCTCACTTCTGATACTAATTCTGACACCTCAACTGGGGGTATCTGCCATTACAGATACTAGATAAACTCTAATTCCATATAGCTCACTGCGAAGAACTCATTGGCTATTAAATTTATGCAAGGTAACATAAGGTAAGGGACTGCTTTGATGCTGAAAACTGAGTCGGCAGCTTTTTGTGGCAAAAAATTTAATAAAACATAGAATTTAATAATAACACTGACAAAGAAGCTGTGCTCAATGTGGAACAGCCACATCTGGCTAACATCCCTGATCTGCTTAGTAAGGCCTTGGCTCCCCCTGTGTGGAGCTGGTGGATCAGATTGGTGCATCCTTACTAATATCCAAAGTGTTAAACAGGACAGTGCACAATAACTTACCATTTGTTGTTTTCTTATTTTGACAGGAACATAGGGCACATAATCGTCATCCTCCGAGCCTTCAGAGCCAGACTTTTCATCCTCCCCATAAGATCTCTGTGTAAAAACATCACCATTATCAGAAGTATTATCTCTTGTATTTGCCCTCTACAGTGAGGTGAAGTGCCTCCAAGAATACTTAACCCTTGACATCATATAAATTTGTTTCCCATACACTTCTACATGAATTAGCTGAAGGGACTGTACTACACCCTTTAGGACATCTTGACTTTAGTTAGCAGTCTTGTTAGGTTTACTTTTGTCAAAACTTTTGCAAAGGATACATCACTAACGTTTTAATAAAAGTCTTATTTTAAAAGAGCTAACTATGTGAATAGTCTAATGGTAAAAAGGTGAAGTGGTGTGGCGTCACAGGACTTCTTTAACGTTAAGTCTTACAATTTTGATAATCAATAACATCATTACGTCCACACTGATAATGTATAAGCACAGTTACAGGGAATCGTGCTTTTTTCATGTGATATGCCTTCAACTTAAGACCGTTATTACTGAACTAAAAACTAATTCAAGTACTCTTATATATACCTATTACATAAATGCACTTCTACGTTTTGTACCAGTAACGGTATAAACGTCACCACTACGTATTGACCGTGTTTGATAGGGCACTGCTTAATAGCTAGCTACTCGTGGACCTTTAGCACATTCATATGAAAGTCTAATTAAAAATTATATATTATTAAAACACATTAGTTTAACGTTATTTCTTGGTCTGTTTCAAAGATATAAACTGCGTGGTGGATAACATTAAGCCACGTTAAATACGCTAATGTTGGACTAGCTAGCTAACTTTAGCTAGCATTAGCTAGTGTAACCTCTTCATACTGTGAACGCTAATATGCGCTTAACTTACCTTTCTTGGTCGATTTTCGGTCTCCATTTTATTTCTGAATACAATATCGTTCTCTTTGTACTTAAACCACAGAGTTATTGACCAAATACTCGATACACAATTCAATAAATAAGCCTAATCCGCATGTTTACACCACACAGGAAGCTCTGATACTGTACGGGATGCTGGAAGGGTCAAACTTCATCGAGACGCTGCGTCCAAATACTTGAAAGCGATTCAGTCTGGAGTCGGGAGAGGCAGCTCGTACAAACGGTACATCATATAAAGCAAACCAAATAGATAAACTTAGAAAGCAAACACCACACTTTATTTTTGTCAAAACTGTATTGTTTTTAATCTTTCTGAACGAAAGATTTTTTCACAGTATCAAAAGTGAATTTTAAAAAAAGAAACAAGCCAACATACACTTGGCTATTATTGATATAGTATAAATCTACATTCGAAACATTAAGATAATCTTCTCTAATTGAATATAACCTGGAAAGCATCAGAGATGTTATATGAAAACAAAATCTCAGCACAGATTCAGGAAAGAAATGATCCACCTCAATGAAAGCCATCAGCTAAAACATGGTTATCGATGTAAATCTCAAGGCCCTTGTTCCCAAAGTATCAACTCTGCAGTGATATTTGTCATCAACAGATCATGAAGACTTGGACTTCAGATAGGCTAGCTGAGGTACAGGGTGCCACCAAGGTCACAGTACAGGGAAAAGAGTAGTATGGTTGAAAATATATCTCACCACACACACGCACACACACCCCAGAAACGCATGACAAAGGCTCAAAAGGGCCCAAAATAATCACTCAGTATGTACAAGCATTGAAATCAACTGTGCCAAACAACGTGTGATGGTCCCAATGTTAAAATGAACATTGCACACTGGTGTACCTGTCAGTGTTGGGATATAGGGGGGGTAAAATAACAGTTAGGGAGTGAGAAAACTGTGGTAAAGGGCTTTCCTCTACAGATGGCAGAGTGTATACTGGATATCACTATAGAAGGTTAACACCAAGGGAGGATTGACAGTGAAGCAACAGACACATTTAACTTTGCCCAATTCATGATTGGGGGGCAGTATTTAGAAGTTGCTGTTCTGCATGTCATGCGTGGGGACATATTTGCAAGGGTGCTTAATTAGATTTTTTAAGATGCATTCTGTGAGCCATGTGTTATACACAGTAAATTTAAAAGTTCCCACTAGATTCTATCAGCGTTGTTGGTGTACCGAACTGTCAAACATTCATGTTTTTTTTAAAAAATCTTTTTCTTTTACATAATTTCATACAAAAAGATAAGAGTGTAGCAGGTAGGTAAACGAGTGTTTGTCATTTCATTTTCGACCACTGATTACTTATCATTTGATGATCATAATTAAATATTGAGAGAAGTATTCCAATTGAAAACAACCACAATCTGCAGTCTCAATGTTTGCCACCCCTGCTCCCTGCAAAAGAGGAGGGTGTCAGTGTTGTCCCCTAAAATTAGGTCAAAATGTTGTTTTGTGCTCCTTTTTGACAGTTGTACAGCATCAGACAAACGGTCTCCAGAGTCTACTGAGACTGGTGTCATGGGTGGGAAGGTAGCAGTGCAGAATGTATGATCACCAAATTGAACTGATCTGAATTCATAAGTTTAACAACGTTAAAATGTCTCAGATTTGTGATAAAAACATTTATTTAATGTAAGGTAATTGTTTACATACTACATAAGTAAGCACATGGATGCAGTGGATTCAACAGACTTTTTTTTCCATTTTTGCATCTCTCATTTAGTGAACATTGCAGTAATAGCAAAGGGTAGAGTTGGCCTTGAGAGTGATCCCTGGCTTGTCAGCCACAAGTTATGTTTCAGTCCTCTGAATGGAGAGTATGTGAACCAGGGTCCCTTGGCTTAGTAAGGAAGAGAAGAAAACAGGGAATGAGAGAAGGCCTCAGGCCAAATGGGGCTCTACTGAAAGAGTTTGTGGTGGTGTGAAGTTTTTTTTTCTTTTTCTGGCACTCATCCAAGTTATTGAGCTGCATTGGAAGGAACCTTTTTGAGGCTGAAGTTGGACCAATTCACTGCTACCTTCTGGCGAGTCTGTTTCGCAGAATCAAGGCAAAACCTAGAGGGAAGGAACACAGACAAAGGAGGAGGAGAAAGAAATAACACCCAGTTTTAGTGATGCGGTTACTGTTAATCAATGCAACAGCTTAGCTCAAAGTTCTTTTAAAAGCATCCCGACACAATGCTACGTTCAGCCTACCTTTTGAAGTATTCCACTTCCCGATCAATCTCATCCATTTCTGTTGGATCCACATCTTTTGGGAGAAATACATCATCTAGGATATAAAAATAAAGATTAAATGTCAGTTAACGACATTACAAATGAAGACATAATTTTGCACAGTGTTAAACATAGTTTATTGTACCGATAGCACTGCTGGGTTTTTCACCCTTGTTCTTGTTCTTCTTATTCTTCCCCTTGGCTTGTTGCTGTTGCTGCCCATTAGCTGGAATGGTGGGGTGAGCTTTGCTTTCTAATTCCTGCTCAGACCGACCTCCTCGCATTTCTGTGTCACCTTTCCCTCTTTGTGCATTCGAGAGGCCGCCGTTTGCAGCATGTTTAGACGATCTGCCCTCCTCAGCTTTCTTAGGCCCATTTCTCTGGTTGTCTGCCGGGTGCTGGGGCTGTTTGTTCCCCGCTTTTGAGCCATTAGACGCCGTTTCTTTACACTCATTGCTTTTCTGTGTTTCACTCCCAGAGGCAGCTTTGGTTGGTTTGTTGGAGTTTTGCTCTGACACAGATTGCTCCTGTCTTTGCTGCTGCTGCTTTTTATTCTTCTTTGACTTTGCACCACTGTTCCCTACTGTTGTGTTCTTGGGATCAGAGGCGTCCTCATTCGATTTCGCTGTGGTTTGGGCTGGCACCTGTGGCAAACTGTCACATCCAGTGGAAGTGCATCTTTCCGGGGACCGAACCCTTATGAGCTTTGAGAGACTGGGAGTAGTGTGCAACCGCTGGATGTCCTTGGACCCTGCAGTGACCCCTGATGCCGTGGTCGTGGTATTAGGGGATGAGAGGGTGGTTGTGTCCTCCCATCCATTAAAGCTCTTAAAGGTTCCCAGCGAAAGGGGGGCAAGGTCAAGGTCTATCTGCTGCAGGTCAGAGGAACCATTGAGATGGGACAGTAAGTGGTTACCCTCCAACGTCGCCGCCTTCTTTGGGAAGTCATTAACATCCAGATTGAGGTCGTACATGCTAAATGAGGCCCGGATTGAGTCTTTGATGGTGTTTTTAATCTCTTCGAGTCGACTGGTGAGGAAACTGTTGACGCGCTCCAGCTCCAGCTGAGGCCAATCAAGCAACCGACTGGCTTCTGAACCATCAGGGATGGGCTCGTCGTCGACAGGCTCAGATGGATTGGAGTGGGGGTCACTGCCTGCAGCACCCATGCCCTGCTGAGCTTTTTCCTGAAACAGAAATGACACAGACGTGAACAGGGACACACACAAAATGCAACGTTACTGAGATCATACATTGATAAGTATCACACCTCAGTAGGGCAGGGTATCGCTACATGATACCTTTAAAGGCATTAACCAAAATAACGACGCACCAAGTAGTATTGAAACTTCTCCAGACACTTGCATTTGATCCTTTTTGTACCCAGATTTAGAAAAAAGGCTATTTGTATGGATTTGCCTGCAGCCAGCCACCAAAAGCATTCTTTGATTGAACGGCATGTGCGACTGATCCACTACTGCAGCAGCTACTATCAAACCATACAGTCTTTGGTGCCGTGTAGTCGAGAGCGGTGTCTCTGGACAATTATTTAAGTAATACTTTGATTCTTTGGACACTTTCAAAATGTATTTGTGTAAAAAATATTTGAATGGGGAGGAATGGTGGCCTTTAACTCAACTGAATGCTTCGATTCACGTTGTGGGGTATTGAATAAGGTAGAAAAAAGGTATCAAATTAGGTACCCTATTGGTATCTGTATCACTTTACGGGTACTGGTATTGGTGACGGTATCGTAATTTTTTAAAACAATACCCAGTCCTACACCTCCATGTGTTTTTTTTAAGCAGTGATCACAATGTATCTGTAGCACTGAGTATCAAACCTACTGAAATCTGGCAATAAATGTCTGGTTGGATTTGTAATCTTGTAATTTATTCTTTCATTACTTAGTTTCTGATTTTAAATTAAAATCCATAAGATTTCCATGAAATCAAACTGCCTTTTTGATAATTACAGACTACATTTTTCAGCAATAGCTATTTACTGAATTTACATTATGTAATTACCTCTCTATGTAGTAGTTTTCATTAGCCTGCCATATCCACACAGGATTCGAATTGCCTACCCACACAGGAAATGATGCACTCATGTAATCCAGTTTTACAGTTTGAAATTTTATCTCACCAACATCTACCTCCCTGGTTTTTGTTCACTTTCCTAATGCCATAACAGAACTGTATTAAGTTAATGCTCCAAAACCCATCAGCTACTGGTTTGATGATGAGCCTCTGGGGGCTAGGGCCAATATTTCGAGCTGATCCGGTATATCCAGCGGATATCTGAGCCAAGACTTTCTCTTCCATGTGCTGGTCATTTCGCCTATAGAGCTAAATTGTCGTCAGACGATAGCTGATGGGTTCAGAGATTGCATTTCCACCAATGTGTTCCGCCTTTCCAAACAGACTGTTTACCTGCTGCTAAAACCAGATTGGTCAATACTACTCAGACCACAAACGTAAACCAGAATGCTTCCTTTACCAAAATCTTGTCCCACTGCTAACAGGTTCTGCACACATACGCAAATATCTGTTGATAGAAATTAATCAAAGGGATTATAACTTTACATTTTGTAAATTTTACTCTATTTAGGTGAAGTTCTTGTAGAAGTATTTGCGCTTAGGCAACACTTACTGTTACAGGATGTTGGCTTCTTTTGTTAAATGACAAAAGGGTTTTGTAGAGTACGAGATGTTACTATCACTAAGTAGCCTACAGAATCAAATTCTGGTTGTTCTCAAGTACTGTATGAGTACTAGTATAAAAATCTTTAAAACAATACCCAGCCATAACAAAATAAGATGATCTTCTAATTAAAATGAAAAAACAAAACAAAACAAAAATAAAACAGACAAACAAACTATACATTCAAACTAAGTTTCTAACATTACCGCACCTTCTTCTTTTGTTTGTGTCGAGCCCTTTTGGCAGCCTTGGCACTGTTGACAGGTTTGGGCTCCGAACTGTTTATGAAGTCTAGCAGCTCATCTACGTCCCGGTTGTCAATGGCACCAGCCACTGTCAGTTCTGAATCTTGACGCTGAGGCAGCTCCTCTTTACGTCGGGTCAGACGTGAGCGGAGCTTCTCTCTGATCTCTGCGTAGTTGCGGCTGGTTGGTGCAGCTGGAGGCTGTGACCAAGTTATATATAACAAAATGTTTACATGTTAGCTCTTTTATGCAAAGGGGACACTTAATTACTTCATAAAAGAGGATCGCAATAAAAGGTTTGTAAGTACCGCATTGTGTCCGAAGAACTCGCAGTAGCAGCAGTCGCAGTACTTCCCATCCTTCTGGTTGGTGGAAGAGGAGGCACAGGAGCTCCTCTCAGAGCTGCTGTCTTCATCCTCCCCCTCCTCCAGCTCAGATGAGGGATGGCACAACGTCCCATTAGTCATTTTGTGCCCCTTACATGCTTGATCCCTGCAGAAATAATTGACGTTACACATCAGAGGGGAATCAACACAGCTACAGAAACGGTTGCTCAATTTCACAACCTCACATAAAGCAATGTTGAGACAGTAATACTAACCTGCAGGCCCCAGCTGTCAGATGGCTCACATTTGAAGTAGCCACTGTTCCCGCACTGTGTCCATTACAAGGGTGGTTACAGCCCATGATAGACGTGCCCAGTTTGCTGTGTTGTGTGTTCACAGCAGGAATGTGGGAGTTTTTGCACGGGCTGGGCTTGTGGACAGATGTTGGGCTGTCTGGACTGGGAGGATTGAGTTTGGCTGTGGGGCCGTGGAGGTTTGGTACCAGCGGGGAGAAGGGAGCGTGGGCTGCCACACCACTGCCAGACGAGGAGGTTACGTGACCGTGCTGCCCAGAGTTTGGCTTCGGGGGCAAGAGGGAGGAATGCTGGGAAGACAGACCGGTGGGACTGTTGGGGGGTACCGACAAATCTGTGTGTTGATGGTGGTCACTGGGGTGGAAGGCTTCACCTGGACGACAGAAAACAGGAACAAAAATAACTTGTACGCTGAATCATCTTTTTACACAGTGCCTCAGTTCATGCTCTGTTCCACACAGTCAATTTCATGGGATTTCTTATCACCCAAATAAGTCTATACACACACTACCTTAAATGAGTAGGCCAATTACCATTAATGCAATTACCACTGATGTCTTAAATGGAAACTAAATTGGTTAACTTTTCTATAGATTAAGTTGAACTTTTTCATTAAAATAAACTTTTCTAAGACTAACTTTACTTTAAAGGAGGCACTGGCTTGCCAATTTTGTTAAGTACAAAAAATGTTTTTCTATCTAAAAACACGTCCGTGCAATATAATGCAAGTTTGTTTAAATGATGTAGTCCTTTAGGAGTGTAACGATTCTGAAAGTGAGACCAAAGCCGTAATACAAACGTCCACAGCCTCGTATCATGGTTCCATCTTTCATGTGGTGGTACCCTCCAGCATGAGCCTGAGCCCCGCTCCAATGTGCTTTCACCAGTGTCCGAAATGAACCTTTTTGACCCACCAGCCAAAGGGCTAGGTAGATGAAGTTCTTAAGTGATAATTTAGCAGAGTAGCTGATGTCCCGTATGGCAAAAGGATTGCTTGAGTCAGTTTCACAGCACTGTAACACATCTGTAGTGTGCTGTTGTGTGTGTGTAAAACTCAGACACTGACACTAACAGCAGAGGAACAGCAGAGCAGTACGCCTGATAATGACACCAAAACAAAGTAGAGACTCTCAGCATAGTTTTCATTACATGGCTACCCCGCCAGTGTGATGGATAGCCTTCCGAGATTCCGCCAAATGGAAAATCTACCCTCATTTGGCGCTGGGCAGTTGTTAATTTCGGACCCTGGCCGTCAAGTGTGCATTGCTGTCAGTCTGTTGTGCCTGCTCTGTGTGAAGGGCAACTGGAAGCTGCAGGTCAGGAGTTAACAGGTCAGAGTCTTGTGACGGAACCTTACAGACATTTGCGTTATTTAATTTCGTTATTTATAAATTTGTCATTGACAATACGCCAGTATGTGAGAGGCACATCGCTTTCACTATTTGTGTTAGTTGTACAGTTCATTTGTTGTCCTGTAGTGTTATTGTTTTGCGTTGAATTTTATATGAAACATCCCTAAAATATGTCACTTAGTCAGGGGTTGGCAGCTCACTCTGATCAAAAAGGGGTCCCTTACAGTAAGTTACTCTGTTAATAACCCTAAGAATCACAGGAAGTACTACCTGGTGGCGTTGGTCGACGGCACATGGTCTTGAAGTGCTTGGGAGTGGTCTTACAGAGGTCTGCTGAGGTAGACAGGGGGTTCCCAGCAGAGGATCCACTGGAATTCTGGGATGACGGGTGACTGTAGGGACAGACTTTGGTCCCCGACGTTTTAGCAGATTTCCCAGGCGCTTCATGAAGTCCTCTTTTCTCATGACAGACTGATCCTGCTGTTATACCTGGGGGTGAAAATTGTTCAATGGTGAGAATTTAAGACAATATGGCAACAATTACAATACAGTGAAATATCATTTTTGATTTGAACCATGCTTTCCACAATTTGAGCAAACACTGAAGCTTGGTTAAAGAACAGAACTACTGCACAATTTCATTTGTTGGCATACTGTGTTAAAAATGTCATACAAAA
This sequence comes from Epinephelus moara, assembly GCF_006386435.1. Taxonomy (NCBI): domain Eukaryota; kingdom Metazoa; phylum Chordata; class Actinopteri; order Perciformes; family Serranidae; genus Epinephelus; species Epinephelus moara. The sequence goes on from NC_065509.1 coordinate 17,551,636, forward strand.
GGTGTAAAGGTCTGTATCACAAAATCACCATTAAGTCTCAAGAGAGTTTGACAGCTTTGAACAACGCCCTTGACTCAAGAACTTCCAGGTGTTGAGATTTGGGGAATTCAACACTCACTTTTTGGACTGTGTTTTATTTTTTGTAAGAATAATTCCTTCCTCTTTGGAGGCCTGTTTAGACATGCTTAATTCTTCAATGATGATTTTTTTCCCCCCACTGCTATGAGAAAGAAACCAGCACCGAAAGACAGTTTCAGGATAAAACTCCTTCATGCCAACCAAAATAAAAATGAGGAAGTAGTACTACAACATTTGAATAATTTAACACGCTATGTCTGTGTGGCATTGGTCCACAGTTGCCACTCAAAATTGATACAAATCACTGTAACTTAATATACACTGAACATCTGCATTGTATGTAACGATGACGAACACTATAGGTAGCCCAGTTCCCATCCAACTTAAGACAATATTTGTTTGATATTACTCCTAGATGGAAAACCTGATTGGTCACCAGCAAACTTTCGAAAGTAATTATTTGAATGTAACTTTGCCCACGCAGGAAGGGCACAGCTGCACTGAGCACGCATGCCATCACTTATGACTACGTTCACTTACCCTCGTTTAAATGCAATTTGGCAACATGACCCGTTTAAGTATTTGCTAAACTAGAAATACAACCACAGTTCCGCACCAGATAAACTCCACAAAGTGGTTTGATGACAGCCAAGAAACAGGAAGAAAACAGACAACAACAAAGATCACAGCTGTGTGACATGGCTAAGTTTCCCATTTTATACACAACTGCCTTTCTCAGGCCCAGTACAAACGTGTCTTAGTTCCATTTTCAATTCTCCTTTGATGACACTTCTCTCAGGTGTGTTTAAGCTAGGGCAGTGCACCTGAGTTACTGTGTAATGCAGTTCTATTAAGAGTCAAATTTTAATGCATCTCAATTTTTGATTTACACTGTTTTTCTTTCTGTATGACAATGATGCTAATTTGAAAATCAGCAATATCCACACTGACAAGTCAGGACTCAATTTCATAATTCTGTTTAAGGAGTTTTATGCATTACAGATATTCCAAGAAAAAAAGAAACACAATGCGTGTGAGTGATGATCACTTTTAACCACCCCAGTGAAAGACAAGTTTTTTAGTCTTCATTAAATTGGAGAGCTGCAAGTTCAGGCGTGCGATAAATGCTTGGTTCTGCTTTTTTTTTGTAGCTCTCAAGACTTTGGTAGATTTGATTAGTATGATGAAAAAATTGAATTTAGTCCATGTAAATTGTGCCAGAATAATTCCAGAAGATTAGGCAGACAATTGCTCCTGCTCTGCTGTAACATTTCCACTGACACTGATATTTGATTCTGACTACAGCACAGCTTGCAAACATTTCTGTTTCTATGCCAAACAGCCAGTGTCCTCCGATGATGATTAAATTAATTTTAAATAAGTCCAATGCTTTTTTTTCTTAAAAAAAAAGGGTTTTCTTACTGCTATTTCAGTCCTAAGTCTCATTGTAAAGTTAAATTTATCTCCATCATCCAAGTGCATTTACTAGTTTTGACAAGAAGCTTATCTTAAATCATTATTCCACCTTTCATAGTGAGCTCTAACGACCTCAAGAAGTAGAGCGTTGTGAGCTTCCACTAGATGCCTCTTTGTTCTTCCTAGACAAAGTACACCTGAACAAAGTAGCCAAAAATGTATCACACATCTATTGCCAAGTAAGTACGCTAAAAATCCAGCCATAGAGCTCTGATTCAAAACTCATTTGTGCCCGTTTCACAAAACTGAAACTCACAACACAGCATGAAATTTCAGTTTGTGATGTTTTCAGCAATTACTGTCACAATTGTTAAATGTTTTGTGGTTTTCCCAGTGATGACAGACCTTGTTGTGTGTGTGAAGAAGTGTTGTGGTTGCAGTGTTCCCCTCCGTTGGTGTGGGCAGAGTTCCAGAGACCTGACAGTTTGTGGGCTGACAGGAAGGAACTCGGGTCCCAATCCACAGTACTTTGCTCCGGGTAACCGTTTCCACAGCTCTGCGACTTACAGGAGGAAGAGTGTGACAATGGTACCTGAATTAAAAAAGAAACACAAAAAAACTGTTTAATCTCAGGGCAGTCTACATAGGCAAACATTTGGCACTGAGTAACTACCAATATTAGCTTGTAATACAAAGAAGGGAGTATGACAAGACAAGCAAAAAACATCTTTAAAATGCATTTATCAATCTTGAGTAAGTAAAAAAAACAAACATTAAAATAAAAACACTGCTGCAGGGGACTTTTCAGCTTCTGTTGCTTTTTTGTTATTTTAAACATTTGCAAGCCAAATATCGACAAAACATCTTGAACACCACGTTCATCTGCAGTCAAGCTTCAGTATGATGATAACGACGTCTTCAAAATTTGCATTTCATGTAAAGTATTTATGTAAAAACAACTAAGAAAAAAAGTGTACCAGCTGCTGCTGCCTTGTATTTGCCACAGAGACACAAACACATAATAGGTTGCTTCCAAAAAAGGCAAAAAGTAGACGTCATGTTTACACTAATTAAATCCAACATGACATTTAGACAGATGTATTTGTGAGTAAGCACGTGCAAATCCAATGCCTTGTAGGATGAATAAAGAGGAAACTACCTCAGGCAACAGAGACCAACACAGTTTAACCAAAAAATAAGAAGAAGAAGTCGTGAGAAAGATCCAGACATATGACCCAAATCAGTCCCCTTTTATTTACCGGCGTTGGTTGCTCCTGGGTGCTCCGCCTCTCCTCCTCTTCCACACTCTTGCAGCAGCTCTGACATATCCACAGAGGCACCTCTCCCAGCAGGGACTGAGACAGCGAGGGCACCGCATCAGCAAGCTTGCGCCCTGGCGCCTCCCGCAATAAGGCCTGGGAGAGTGCAGGCACAGCATCAGCCAGCTTGGTCCCATGGCCCCCGGGGAGTCCGTTCACGGAGCCCGCTCCCCAGTCTTTAAATTCTCGGTGGCACAGAAGGCAGCAGGTGTGCATAGGCTAGGAGGAGAAAGGGATACAGAGGTCAAGTATTAGCTTAAGACCAGGTAAACACTAGGAAACAATGGGGTCTATAAGGTCAGATGTCTCTCAGAATCATTTCTACAATTGATATTATTATTATTAATAATAATATGTGTGCATATACACTCAGTTCACAGTTTACTAGGCACACCAAGCTAAAACAAATGCAATCAAATACAAGTGAAGCAAAACATCCTCTAGTTAAAGGGCTCAATCATGTCTCTAAACAGATATAGATGTGTCCTAATGTTGTCTGGATGTTGCATAATTGTAACATATAATGACAGACATCACCTATAAGAGGTAAAATTACAAAAAAAGCACAGCACAACTCTTCCTGCTTTTATGATTTATTTCTAGTTATAGACGTGTCTAGACAAGCATCTGACACATGTGGTATATTGTAATTACTCCCAGCCAGCAGCAGTCAGACAGGTTGCAGGACTCAGAGTTCAGATGTAAGGTTAGCTGGTTGCTGAGACAAAAGTGGTCCAGCCTGCAGCGTACCATCTCTTATAAAGGGTGGTGTTTACCCTGAACTTAGATACGTTCCTGTCTCCGATGTAGCTAGGCATCACTGGCTGATAGCTGCATGCATGCACTGAAACTTTTAGCATTAGCTTATGTCACTCACCGACTCAATAGACCAAATAAATGCAGCAAAGAAAAGATAAATAGTGGGGCAGAGTCAATTAAAGCCCTCCAACCATGTCTGAGGTGTTAGCTAGCCTTATTATGACCCCGTTATCTCTTCCAGCTAACAAGCTAATTAGCTAGCTAGCAGCTGTTTAGCTACTGCTGCCTGAGTGGTTCCTGCGGATGGGTTCAAGTGTAGGCAGTGAGCACGTTTGCAGCACGCTAGCTGGAGACGATAGCCCGGTTAGCCTGCTGGCTAAGGTTAGCTGGGCGGATGGGGACTTGTGAACGCTGGAAACGGGACGACCTGTCCGAGGCACAATGTCACCTGTCCGGCAGAGGAGATGGGCTGCAATGCTAGCCACACAGCCTCAGAGCCGACTGTTGGGGACGAGTCTGCTCGCTAACTTGAGCGCATTATTTATTTAATTACACATCAAACGACGTGAGAGCTCAACATCCACGGATACTACATAAAGATTAAAATAGCTCCCGAAGAGCCCGCGGATGCATATAACTTCACCTCTGCAGGATATTTAGCCTCGTAAAATAAAAGCACAATGGAGGATGCTCGGGTTCGCAGAGGAGGTGCTAGCTCTGAGGTTAGCTAGCCTGTTTTAGAAAGCAGCGATTGGCTTGCTGCTAGCTAACCTACCTGGTTCGCCCTGGTAGTGGCCAGCCTATCCAGCCCAGCATCTCCGCCGCCACCGTCAGCTGCATCGCCGGGAGAGACTGGGCTCTTCGGTACGGTCTGCTGTCCAGGCGCAAGCTCCTTCTGGGCGACTCCTTGCTGCTTGCTTTTCTTCCTTGCCATCACGACGGTGTTTATAATACGCTTTCGCCAAGTTTGCACCAGTTTCGGTGATTTGGAGAGCACACTTTCGTTTCTTCTCGGACCTCAAAATGTTCTCTATCTCCTCCAGTCAAGACAACAGTCAATATGGCGGAGGACTGGCACACTCAGGAGTTCATAGGTTAAAGATACTGCTGGCAAAGAGGCTTCACTCCCATACGGACAACACAACTGAAACCTGATACAGGCAGTGAAGCCACACAGCGCCATACTTAGTAAGGGCAAGTTCTCCTCCCACTTTCTTCTGCGTACGAAAAGACAATTAAACGCATCCTTTTGCTTACACTGCTTATTCCAAAGACTGTTTTAGTGTTTGAATATCTTTATTAAGCACATTATTTTATATTAACTAATATATATTATCTGTAATATGGTTACACCATGCTTTGTATGGACAGTCTATAATGTTAAAAAATGTGTTATTATAGAAAGAAAATGAAATGGATGCAGACTGGAATTGAAATAACATTAAATATGTTTTTTAAATACCTCTAAGACAGGGGGAAAAGGATAAAACCTATGTAACAATGCAACTTTGTATCATATTAGTATTAATGTATAGTCTGAGGTTTGCGTATAATAGGGGCAAATATGCGTAAGTACATGTCAATATTGTTGTTAACCAATACAATGAATGTTTGAAAAATAAAGGTGCTGTGAGAGGAGAGGGGATGGGCCCTTGACCATGACGTTTTACGTTGTCTGCTGATGCTTTCAGATGCTGTCAGAAATATCGGAATCGCAGCCAATCTGTATTGCATGGACCATAGATGTGTAATAAGAATAATAATAACATGGACATGGACAAAGCATAGGCCTATTAAATATGAGAGGGAGGGGAATATGTATGTTACATTTACGTTTAAAGTGCTCATGATATTATTGATTTATTGTCTCACTTGTTATTGACACACTTGAAATACTTAAAAAAGACACCAATGTGCGTGATCTCTCTTTTTTATTTTTTACAAAAATAAAAAAGCGGCCAGTACTCTAGATCAGGGATACCCAATTTGCTTTGTCTGGAGACCACTTTTGCAACATGACAGGAGACCAGGGGCCAGTCGCAGCAAATTCACATACGTCAGGTGTGTGCAGGGGCGTTTCTAGAATCGAGACATTTGGGGCTCAACCTGGACCTGTCTGGGGGTCTGTGGGGATCCTCCCTAAGCACTTTTTCTCAACAATCAAGCTCTATATTGATGCTTTTTGTGCACTCTTGTATCTTATTTATGTAGCCAGTGGACTTTAGTGATGTCTGCGTTGTGTTGATATAAAGAGGCCCAGACCATGGATATCTTCGGAGGTGATCAACAAACAAACTTGAGCCCCTTTCCCACAGAGCCCAACAGCACAATGGTGCCATGTTACAATCAACTAAGCACAATGAAACAGAGAAAACCTTCCTGTAAGCAAGTGGCGAAAACAAAATCTTACGTCAAACACAACCATACAAACTCAAGCCCCTACCTGAATTAAGCGACACAAGATTATGTTAGCAGAAAATGAACTTATAAACGTAGCTTAACAGCGCTAAAACATGGAAATGACCACAGGAGCAATGTTGCTTACCTCTCCCAGGGATTACAACAGCAAAAGGAGAGAGGTAAGGCAGGAGACACCCCCAAAGGTGAACATAGGGGTACCAAAACGAGTATATATTGATTGTACATAGGTTTGGATTATCTTCTTGAGTGTCCTGTCTATTAGGTTATACTGCTTAGTTTTATTCTTACTTGTATTGTTAAAATTTAGCTTTCTTTTAGCTTTTAAAATGTATGGCATTAATACTGGGTGAGAGGGAAACAGCATTTCGATTCTTCTGTATGTCCTGCACATATCGTGAACTGACAATAAAAAAACTTTTGAACTTTTGAGCTGCTGTATAATTGTCAAGTCGAATCAGTTTATCTTTATTGAACATTAGAAAGTATTTTTGGGGGTCATCTGGCACCATATCCCGGGCCAGATTAAATTGAGTATCACTGCTTTAAAAGGTCCTGTTTTATAATTTGGTCCCCGCCTGGTTGTATTTATGACGGTAGCGTCATGTCCGAGTTTACGCGGAGCACGTGAACGCAGCGCCAGTGTTGGGGCTCTGGATTGAGGACGTAGCACAGACACAGCTTCATCTACTTCAGGGCACCGACGCTTACACCACAGGAGGTTGTTTATCCACGGCTGTTGTTTTATCCTAACAAACATCATAATGGACGGACATGTTTGCAACATCCAGGTGCTTCTCCGGGCTGCTGAGTTCCTGGAGAGGAGAGAGCGGGGTCAGTGTTTTATCCTAAGTGTCAGTGTACAGGGGAGGAAGTTGCTTATTGTTAAAACAACAAAATGCACAATGAAGCGACTCCAACTATGCATGCAAAACGTCATATAGACATATGATACGGTGCATTTGTGCGAGAAATGATCGAGATTTTTGCTGGGAGGTTATTCTGGGCGATCTTTCCCATTTGACTCAGTGACCTACATATCGGTCCCATTATTGTACTCAAAGGCGCCAATCTGCTCCAGTTTGAAAATGAATCTGAGCGGCGGTGATCGCTCATCACGCTAAATGAAAGTGAGGAAGGGAAAAGCTCTACTATAAGTTTCATTCATTGTTTTCACATTACAGGCATTGTGTTGGGCATTTCTATTTGTGAGGCTGCCGGGAGCTGTTGTATAAGAGTGAATAGGTGGAGGGTGATGGCGCCAAAAACAAAACGTACAGCTGATTGTGCTGATGACAGCAGGCTCTCCCTGTCGTCCCTCTCCTTTTATAATAAATAAAGATATATAAGTATATATAAATATAAATTAATCTGTTGCACTAGACTTCACTAACACTAATAATGTAAAAAAATCTATTTAACATTGCTGCCTTTGTATTTCAGGTTATTGTCTAACTCAGCTGTGATGTATTTTTCCTGCACAGAGGCAGAACATGGATATGCTTCCCTCCTGCCCATCAGTCCAGATCACTCTGACAAAAGAAACAAACAGAAGAGCAAGAAGATCTCTGCAGCTGGTGGCAATAGGTGAGCATATTGCATAACACACAACTGACAAGAGGGTGTGGCTGCAGTGGGAAGTCTGAGTTTCAGTTCTGACATAGCACTTTTTTAAACATGAAAACCTCACTAAATGTGATTGCTAAGCAGCAGATATATATATATATGTAAGAGCTAAACAAACTGTGTCTTTCTATAACTGCAGGTCAGTTCACAACGAGCTGGAGAAAAACAGGTAAATAACTGCTCTAAGTCTGCCACTGCAGATTACTTCATATGATGGCAACAGTAAGAGGAAGCAACAATCATAAACACCCTGTTTTCACTTGCATTGATTAACAGCGTCTGTTGTTGCTTGCAGGCGAGCTCAGCTGAGGCACTGCCTGGAGCAGCTCAAGAAGCAAGTTCCTCTGTCGTCTGACTCGATGAGGAACACCACGCTCAACCTGCTGAGACGAGCCCAACTTCACATAAAGGTAGGCACAGCGACACGGCATCGGACTGGTACAAGTCCTGGTTGGGAGCAAAGTGTGGGGAAAGTAAAATTAACTCTCATATAGTGTCCTCAGAGGGGTGCACCTGTTAGACTAGAGCAGTGGTTCTCAAATGGTGTGCAAATCCACGTGTGCTGTGGTGTTTTGTGATGACATTATTATTATAATATATGAATTATTTTTTAACTTACTATCAGTATGTTGAGGTAAACTCTATCTAAAAAATGCAGTTTAATTTAATGTAATTTCAAATAACCTTCATGGGAAACCTATTTGTCGCCATTTGCACATAGGCGTTATAAGTGTGTGACACATCACATTATCTTACATTATTTCCCATTTTAAATGATGTGTAATTGGTGCTTTAATGTAATTTAAAAAGTTTGAAATTAATTCTTGAATCATTTTGCTGATAAATATTTCATAAGTAATAGTTCGTTGTAAATTGTTATTTGATATTAGTACATAAAAAGCATTTTTGTCTTGATAAGAGTGACAACATGTTAAAGAGGATATCGTGCACAGATATAAATACAGGTGTGCCCTGAGATTTTGGCGTGCCCTTTGGTTTGCTTTGGGCGCAATAGTTTAAAAACCACTGGACTAGAGTTACAACTCTGATGACTAAAGACTCAATTTGTCAAAATCAAAAAAGACTTGCAACTCGATTTGGACTTTAACACCAAACATGACTTTGTTTAGACTTGAGCTTTTTGACTTTCAAATACTTAATACCTTCCCCCGAGCCGAAAGATTAATTTCCCTTTATATTGTTAAATCAAGTAACATTAACGCTATTCAGTTCCAGCAAGTCGACACCTAATTCCCTAGATCCACTTTGTTTGAACAATCCGACAGTATCCAGTCAAGCTGCAGGAGAGAACAGTGAAGAACAAACCTTCACAGGCTTACTGAGCGCCATTTAGAAAGACATTATACCACAGATAATTTTGTTTGCGTACAAAAACTATGGTGTTGATCAACAAAGATTAATTGCAGTAAGCAAAACGTGTGGGTTCCGACTTCATTCCACATTTGAAGTTAGCAACCACTGCTTAGCTAATGTTAGCTGAACAGCTTAGTAACTTTTAAATAATATTATTTTAACAAGTAAATGCAAATTTTAAAAAGCCCTCATGATTTTTGTAAGTTTAACATATTAATATTCATGGCATTACATTATGAGAAGAGTGCATTATGACTTGTTTTGGAGTTGACACGTGAAGGTTTGGACTTGAGACTTGCCTGATTTGACTCAGGACTTGAGGGCAAAGACTTGAAACTCTATAGTAGTGTTGTCTGTGTCTGTGCCTGTGTTTTCCACCTTTGATACGATACCTTGACAAATATCAGCGTCTGATACCACAGACATTGAGGGTGAACAATTTCAAATGATTATTAAAAGATAAATAAGTCTATAACATGGCATAACAGCAGAATGACTGTAGTAAACAAGAAGCGGAGTGAGAAAGAAACACAACTTTATAGTGACTTGTAACACAATGACTTCCCATCTCTGATACCGTCTGCCTGGTAAATCATTTGCCATGTGTCTATTTTCCTGTGCATTTGCAATCAGTGCTTTGTGGTCTCCAAATGCTTGTCCCATCTTTGTTGTGTCTGAGGTTTGGTTTATGTTTTTAGTCCCCTGCTCACTTGTCTGCCTCTCTGTCTCATTTCCAGAAGCTGCAGGAGCAGGACGAGCGTGCGGAGCAGCTGAAGGGCCGCCTACGCTGGGAGCAAAGAGAGCTGCGGGTTCGGCTGGAGCAGCTGCAGAGAGGAACGGAGAGGATGAGGAACGACAGTCAGGGGTCCACCATGTCGTCCGAGAGGTCGGACTCCGACAGAGGTAGGTCTCTCAGACACAAGAACGGTCTCTCCTGATGCCTCACCTTTCTCTATACCTTAAAGTGTGGTTACAGGTTTTGTTTCAATTAGTACAACCGCATATCCAAACCATTCTAATTTTTGTCTTAATGGTATTGGAAGTTCCAGTAAGACTATATATAACAAAGAAACCTTATCCCAAATATTTCTATGTCTCTTAATGATTTGTAGATAATGCACTTTTGTTAATCATACATTAGCATGGACTACTTATTAATAGGAGTTTATGATGTCTACATTTTACTAATGTTTTCTGAGCAGCATGAGTTGAACAAGAGCTTGGCAGTAATTCAAAACTACAGTTTACCAACACAATGGGGAATAGTATTGTGACGATGTGATTGTATTTCCATACCATCGTACAAAATTCTGTCGTCCAAATGAAAAGTCAGAAGTTAAATTGAAGAGATATTAAAAATCAGATAAAATGTCCTTGTTAAAGGGGTAGTTTGGATTTTTTTGAAGTGCGATTGTATGAGGAATTTATCCAGAGTCAGTGTATTACCTACAGTAAATGACGGTCAGTGTGTCCCAAGTTTGGAGAAGCAGACAGGAGTACTGCAACTGAAGCTAAGTAATGCACTACTGCGGATGGGGGCAGAACCAAAATGTTTTTAACCACCTGGAAAAAGGCCCTCCTAAAACAATCATTATCAGCTTTAGTGTACGCTAAACTAACTTAACTACTGTAAACTAAACTGTAACTAAAGTCATACAATAACACAAACAAACTACTTATCGAGGCAGTGGTAGACCAGCAGCATCTGTGTTCAGCGAGGTAAAAGTACTGTTTTGTCAATGGAGTCTAGTGGCTTTGAAGGCAGCATAGATGGCAGCTTCAGTTCCCCGTTGAAAAGGGTTGTCTGGCAGCGAGGTAGAGTGCTGAACCGATTTTTTTTTAGTGGCTAAAATACGTGTTGCTGCTGCTTAATATCATGTTTGATTGAGATCATATCACCCAGATCTAGTTTATTAGCTCAGTTAGACAAGTGAATGTTCTCATATGTCCTTCCACTAATGGATTTGGTCTCTGGTCGGCCCCCTTACAGAGGACGTAGAGGTCGACGTGGAAAGCATCGTGTTCGACTGTGTGGACTCTGACGGACTGAGCATTACGCACACAGGTGCAGACCACTGTTACTCCAGCATGGACAAAGCCTGGCTATGACAGCATCAAACCTACGGTAACTCATTAAATGTCACCTGGAACATTACGAGGAGGAAAACATTCCAAAAACAAAACAAAACAAACAAAAAAAAAAAAGCCAGCGGAGGAAGAGGGAGAATGGAGGAAGATGTTACTGTACAACTGAACACGTTTTTTCTCCCAGAGGAAGTAACTTGACATTCTCTTTTCAACATACGTCAGACAACAAGCTAAACGATAACGTCATGAATGAGCTGTGTCCATTTGCACTGAATAGCAGTTAAAATCACTGGGCTGGGATGGATGTAACATTACGCATGTATGTATTTTCTGGCATCAACCGTTGGTGGCATTTCTTTGCGAAGCTGCAGGGTGTCTGTTACTCACAATGACTCAAACAGTTCTTCTCATTCATCTTTAAGGGCTTTTAAAAATCCAAATAAGGGCTTTTTTTTTAATTCAAACCTCTTAACTTATTCTTTACTACAGTATGTCTACGCTGAATTCTGCCTTAAATCAGATTTGGTCTAGTATTCCAGACAGCTTTTTCCTTTAGCACTAAGTCCATATGTCACGTGTAACACGCACTTAAACATTTAATCTGTGTTTATTATTGTTCTTTTATGTAACTTCAGTAATGTATTTTTCTTCTGTTGCACAAAACGTCCACACGTAGCACTTGTCGTGTTTCAAAAAGATCGTGGGTATATCAAAATGAAAACAGTGAACTGAAATTAACTGGTCATATTTGCACATTGATACCTGGCAGTTAATATACTCTGACAAATATTCATTTAGTTGTTTTTTTTTTCCTTTACACAACTCAGTCTGTGATTAAGTGCAAGAACTTTGATGCCTAAAATGTGAGTGCATGTGGAGATTGGCACGATGACATCCAGTTTTATTCACTGCTAATACAAACTGGTATGCGTCTGACAAGTGTTCATTGTCACACCTGTGCAATTCATCGCTTGTGTCAGTTATGCATGCAACGACTTCACCACAGTCAGGCAAGTAATGTCTACTTGTAGTAATTATGCAATTTATGCTGTATTACAAGTATGTATCATATTCATTGCTATATATTTAATAACTGAAGGTGCTTTTTTCTGTACTTTTGTATATGCAAGATGCCTTATTACCTTTTAATAGTATGTATGCATTCATCTGTCTCTCCGCCCAGTAATATAATGTAGCATTTTTTTTGTACTGGTGTAAGCTTTTTTTAATTGAATAAATATTTTCTATATTTATGTGCCGTTTCGGATTTTATTCTGATGAAACTAAATGGTTCCCAGCTTTTTTCCTTTTCCTTGTGACCCTCTAAAACACAGTAATGCCTGTTGGTGACCCCTCTTAACCAGTTGCATTGTATTTTTGCCATCATAACTTGATATTGCAGGAATCTAGCAACCCCTCATTTATGTAGCTAAACAAATCCCACTGATTAAAAGACATCACAGTATGATTGTAACAAAGGAAGTGTCCCTTTATTGACAAGCTGATATTTGATTGATACAGGAAGAGCACATTGTTGCATGGGGTTGTGTCATCAGACCTAAGCTGAATGTACCGTACATGTTCGCCTTTGTACATGCATCTAAATTAAGCTGAAGACACTGATGTCCATTGTGACCAGATCTTACCACTAATGCTAAATGAGTGTATCTTATCAAGCTATGACTGCCAACAATATGGACCCTTCTTCAGTCAGTGAAGCAATCAGTCTTGGTAGGATGATTAACAGGGTTCCTACGCAGGATAGAAAAGTATGGAGATTGATTTGAGTCATTTCCAGGACAGGATAAGAATGGAAAAGAAAACTCTATGAAAAAATACTTGTGATTCCAGTCTATTGTCCTTATTCTGTTCTATAGAATATAAAATTCACAATTTCTAAAAAATAAATTGATCATATAATCAGTGTTTTTCATGGCATTTGGAACAAGCAGCCAGAGAGAGCTTGATGTCCCCGAAAGCAAGGCAAGGAGCATGGCGTTCGACTGGACACACACTCCTATGCAGAGCTGCCTCTATGCCTCTACATACAGCCTGCAAAACAGCTCCGCCCGAAGCGCCTTAAAACTGTTGCAAATCTGGACATCCGCCACCAAACTGCTTTGAAAACGTGGCGATATCTTTTAATTGCATATATACATAGCATCACAAATAATCAATTATTAAGCTTGTCTAAACACATAGGAGTTATGCAGTTATGTTATTAACAGAATAGTCATCTTTGTGTTCACTGTTGTCGCCATGGCAACTGAATAAACAAGGCTGCACAGATGCCATTTATTTAACCTTTTTTTTTAACTCATTCTAGCTATTTGTACTCAGATGTCAAATATGATGTGAGAAATCTTCACAGAAGTCTGGAAAAGTAGAGAAGTTTGAAATGGGAAATGTGTAGGAACCCTGCATTAAGGTGTGGCTGGGTGAGCTGAAATAAAATATAACACGACAGCAACAAAACATACAACAGCAGACACATGAATTTGCATTGATCAGATATTCCGTGCTATGCTAATTTTAGCTTCTGAAGAAAAAGTCATTACCATTACAAACTGACATACTGAGATGAATAGAGTAAACTGAACGCTGTTGATGGGCACAGAGGTTGAACAAAGGTCTGAGGATTAGTGTCAAGGCAAAGTGCTATTATTATGTTATGGCACCCAGAGCCATATTCAACCATTCTTTAAGATCTATCTATGGTGATACTGAGATGACCTGGTATCAAAGGTACAATATACCCCAGGAGGCTGGAACAGGCTCTTGAAGCCAGCTCAAGCCTTTTATGGTCCACCCACCATTTCAGTTCCTTACTTCCTCATAGAGGCATCAACCCATGACCGGGAACAGTTTGTCTTACCCTAATGCTCGACTGAAACATGAGGGGGAGGTAAGAGTAAAGCTGTCCCTGTATAAGCAGCAAAAGAGCCGATGATCTCTGCAGTGCGTCACACGTATTGTTTCTTCTGGGCCTGTGAGGCGAGGTCTTTGGCTTTCTCCTTAGCTGCAAGTGCCGTCTCTCTTGCTCGCTCCGTAGCAGTCTCTGCTAAGGTTCTGGATGGAGTTTCACCTACGAGAGTCCAAACATATTGGTTATCATATCGGTTATGTATGTATTTGTGTGGAAAACCTTTGCTATCACTTAATATTAAAAAATAAACAACATATGCTTTCGTAACATTTCAACTATTCAAAAAAAACTGCATTGACTTTCTGCTTGTCTGTGTCAGTGACAGGGATATTACCAAATGCATATCAGTGCTTTGACAGGATACAGGTAGAGGTGGATACACTTTTAATACCAAACAAATATATTTTCTTATGTATCTAATACCTGTACTTTGTTTGGACTCAACTGTAACAATAGTGACCGCATATACAGTGGTGTGAAAAAGTGTTTGCCCCCTTCCTGATTTCTTACTTTTTTGCATGTTTTCCGCACTTAAATGTTTCAGATCATCAAACAA
>NC_065509.1:17566270-17633781 GCF_006386435.1 Epinephelus moara
TGGGGGGCAAACACTTTTTCACACAGGGCCATGTAGCTTTGGATTTTTTTCTTCCTCATTAATAAAACCCTTAATTTAAAAACTGCATTTTGTGTTTACTTGTGTTATCTTTGACTAATGTTTAAATTTGTTTGATGATCTGAAACATTTAAGTGTGGAAAACATGGAAAAAAGTAAGAAATCAGGAAGGGGGCAAACACTTTTTCACACCACTGTATGCAGCTAGGGCAGCACGATGTCAGATTTTTTCTCCAAAATTATCGTGGCCAAAAGAGTTCATGATAACATTACTATATCTTTTTTGGATGGTAAATGAATTACACTCTAAATATGACCGTGGGGAGGAGAGAGAGTCTGTAACCATAACTGTACAAAATCTCACAAAAAGAGCAATTACACTTAATGAATAGAGAGAGGGCAACCAGATGGCGCTGGGGGAGGGAGACAAAGCGAGAACAGAAAGAAACAGAGATGGTTTACACGATATTATCATATGTATATTATTAACATGATATTAATATTCATATTTGTAAGAATTGTTTGCATTTTCGATTTTACAGATTTAAACTCACATTGAATTGACTTTTAAAAATTAAAATCATACTGTTAAGCTACTTTACTTTCAGTTTTAAAATGAACAAACCATTTTACGTGTATGGCCTCATTACAGCCAAACTAAATATTGTAACCTTGCAATAAATAAAGACTCGGACTTGGAACTCCACATGTCGACGTTAACATACAACTGAAATTCCATGCAATGTACAAAAGAGTCATCTTGACTATTTTGTAAATTCCCAGAAGGTAAATGTTCCCCACCTTTTCTCTTATACCAACATTTGAAAGGTTTTAAGCAAGTTAAAGAATGACTTTGTTATTTTTAAACCTGGATTCTTCTACCAATGTTTTTGTGTCCAAGTGACTAATAGGAACAACTATTTAGAAATTGGTCCAGTGCTGAGGAGGACTGCTGCAGCTGTGAGATAGGCTGTGTGACCACTTGGGGCACTGTCAAAGTATGTCCACTAAAAGTGCTTTTTTTTGCCAATGACAGGCTCAGACTGATATTTTAAGTTTCTGACAACAGTAAGGATGGGATCCCTACAGAGACAGACCTTTTTGTGAAAGAGTAAGTTGACCTGAACAGCCTCGAAATCGGTAAAGCCAAACCCACCAGACTCCATTTAAATAAACGGTAATTGTATCATTGTAAAACACACTTCATACTGTCTACAGAAATAAAACCAAACTACCAAAAACTGTCTTGGTTTGTCTTTCCACTGTTCAAATCATGACCAACTCTGGTTTGGCTGAAATAAACCCTCAATTCACCCAGTTAGATGTGAAAATATTTTGGCTCTTTACACACTAAAATTACTGTTTATTTGAATGGAGTCTGGTGGCTTTGGCGAAAGTAATTTCAGGGCTGTTTCTGGTTCAACAAAAAGGATCTTACTCTTAATAAAAAGGTCTATCCCTGTATGGGTGCTTTCCATTATGTTGTCAGACACTTAGAATAATAATCTGAGCTTGTCAGTGGCAAAAGCAAACACTTTAGTGCATCTATAATGACAGTGTATGATTGCCCTGAGTGGTTACATTGCAGCCTGTTTCATGGCTACCAGCTGCAGCCTTTTTGCTCAATACTGGTCCAATTTCAAAAATAGTTGTTCCCATTTGTCACGTCAACACAAAACATGGGAAAATACTAGGGTCTAAGTTGAATAATAGCAGTGTTACCTTTAAGCTTCCAAATCTCCAGTTTTTGGATTTGACTGATGTGTTTGCTCAGTGAGAAGCACAGAGTTTTTTACTTTGAACCCCATCAAACATTTGTCCATCTTGTAACTTACGTCTGCTAACCTAAATATTAACAACCTAGCTTGCATCAGAGAGCTTGTACTTCTTAATCAGTCCCTTATCACTGCAGTCACTACTAACATTGACCATGCCTTCATTCCACCAATTGATGCAAAGCACTAAAGGTTGACGTCATTATTATTGACAATTTACCTTGCATTTTGGCCAGCACGTATTCAAAGCCTTTCATGGTCTTTGTAACACTGGTCTTGAACCTTGCAAGACCAAATTCCTGGAAAGAGAAAACACACAGTCAACCCAGATAAAAATACACCCACTTAGAAAGACAATAATGTGCCAGCAACCTATAACTCACATCATCACATACCTACTAACATACCTCCTCACAACCTGAGGACAATAAACAGCCACTCTGATTCTGTCATAAATAATTCAGACACCTAAGTCTTGGCAGACAGCGTCAACTGCTCAGCTGTTGCATCTTAACGCTGTGTATTATGTTTCCAATTACAGAATGAAAGATAGGTGGGTGAGTCTCCCCTTCAGACGCCCCACACCACTTTCCCTGGGCTGTTACATAGCGTGGCGCTCCACTTTACTCCACTGACCTGAATAGCTCTAGTGAGTCCATAGACATTGGAAGAGATCCAAGCTTCTCTTTTTATCTCAGTCCAGCTGCCATTGTCGGGGTTAATGTGGTACTCGCACCGCTCTTCCACAGACTGGGACAGAGAGAGGAAAAAACAAACAAAAGCAACATGAGGCCGTGTTGTTACTTTGTGCAATGCTGAGTGCCTATGGAAGCAAACGCTGTGGTACCATGAGGCGAGCGTGGCTGATGTTCCAGGTGAGTGTGGTCATGGTCCTTTTCTGAGGGTCCACAATGGAGTCCTCGATGATATATGCCGAGCTGGCCATGTGCTTTGGAAGGTACCGCTCCATCCAGCGAGGCGCTCGGCTTGTTTTGGTCAACAGACGTCTGGAAATGAGGCAGTTGGTTGGAGTAACCTCTCGGAAGATAATGTCCTCTGTCAAGACATGGTTACTGTGGGAGAGAAGGAGAAGCTATGGATCAATACAAATCCTCTGTGGAGGGCTTATAAATACTTCTGTCCCTTATTTTATTCAGTTAGATAGTATAGTTTAGTTTATACGTCACAAAATGGGAATAAATTCACATGACACATTCCCAAAGCTCAAAGTGACATCTTCAAATTTGTTGTTTTGTCCAACCAACAGTTCAAAACCCAAAAGATATCGCATTTACAATTACACAGAAAAGCAACAAAAACTCATATTTGAGAAAATGAACAAGCAACTGTTTTGTTAGATAAAAGACTTCAAACAATAAATCAATTATCAAATTGTTAGAGATTTATTTTGTGCAAATGCATTGTTTTGAATGAGTCCAAAACCTTAAGATCATGCAATCTACTATCATACATCTGTATAACTATCTATAATAACACTAAGAAAACCAGCAAATATTCACAACTGTGAAGCTAGGACAGGTGTATTTTCTTCATTTTTATTTGCAAAACAAACAAACAAACAAACATACAAAAAGAACTGATGAGTGGTTTCATAAAATGTCTGCCTGTTGATTGCTCTAAAGATATATTGTACTAAACCTCGGTGGTGGAAGATATATTGAGTTCTTGCGCAAGAGTATCAGCATCTGAAAGTGAAGTTTGTTATTATTGTTATTAATTTACCTCTATTAGTACTATGTTTATTATTATGCATATTTAGTTTTATTTACTAATTGTATTATTATTTACATTATGTGTTTTTCTCTTATTATTTGCACAGCCCTACTCTCCTGTCTCTTCTTTATCAGCTATAAATAGACAGACACTCATTGGCATACACACAGGTGTCCTACATAATCACCCTGAGTACAGTAACAACAACTGGTTTGTATATCTATAGTGGCAAGAATACCATTATATCATTCTTGTTTGTTTTGTATATTCCCATTTCCGTCTACCCCCATATATGTATTGTATGTCAGTAACTTGATGTTTAGGCATTTCCCTTTGCACCAGTTAAAAAAAAGAAAAATTGAAGTCTGGTTAAGTCAGGTAAAGTCCTGAATTCATAATGTTACTTCAGTAGTTTCCATTTGTATGCCAATCAGTACTTAAAAAACAACTCCCAGGAGGTGGTGCTTCCACCACCAGCGTTACGCACCTGTGTGTCGCACACTGCCAGTGACTAAACTGAGATTGGTTACTTTTACCAGCCTGTCCATTGTTGCCTCACATACGCTCTGATGAAGGTCTATCAGACCGAAAGCTCAACAATAAAGTGAAAGTGTGTGGAAATCTTTTCTTCCACTGCAATAGATGTACAGAAGTATTAGCACCAACATAAACTTAAAGAATTAATAGTAAAATAACACCTCAGGGGACAAAATTATATTACATCACATTACTGGACTATTATTACTGAAGCAGTGTGTCACATTTATCAGCTGACCATTTGTTTAATATGTAAAATCACAAGCTTCAAAGTGAAATGTAATGGAGTCGCAATATTAAGTACAGTAAAATAAAAATACTTAAGTAAAGTGACAAAAAAAGACTTACTGCTTAAGTAAATACACTTAGTTACTTTCCACCTCTGTTCATACTTAACAGAGTGCAAATATTGAGACCAATGGTTGAGACATAATCCCAAATATTTAAGCAGTGCAACCTGGATAAAGGACTTTATGCAAGACAAAAGGTAAAGAAGCATCCAGACGACCACTGATGGCCCCCTCACCTGTAAGGGTTGGGATATCGCTGCCAGAAAGCAACACAAACTTGGTCCCAGGTGCTTTTGAGCAAACCTGCGCAGCAGAAATACTTCACCATTGTGCCCTGTGTTTCCTCTGGCAGTCCGTTACCCTGTGGAGATGCGGAACAAACAAAGCGGGTTAGTTTGCTGCGTTTATGTAACTTAGCTTACAAATAAACTCCGGACGACCCCGAGGCGAACTGCAAACACACAACAGCTATTTAGACGATTATGGAAGTTCGTGTTTGTGTACTCCATAGTATCAACAAGCAAGATAAATTATTTACAAAGCAGACCGTTAATTATCTGACTTAGTTTGGCAGAGAAACGCATTTTCCCGAACTTTCCAGCTAACGTTAAACTCTAACGTTACATGGCAGCTGTCAGTCAGCTAAAAATATATTACTGAGCAAACCCCACGCTGAGCTTTCTAGGGTGGCTTATGACATGCAATATGGCCAACACTAACAGCATACACCGATGAGCACGTAAACAGTAACTGACTGGCATCAGGTACACCGTTACTGTCACATTTGTCACGTCCGCACTCCTTAGCTTCCTCGATAGCATGAGCTAGCCTAGCATGAAGCTAACCTTATGAATGAATAGCACAGTTAGCACAGAGCTAGCTTTCACCGACGTTTAACTGGCGAATTAACGCGTCCATTTACAAGGCAGGGGTAGTTACCTGAATGGCGACCGCATTCAAAAGAGAAGTATTCGCATGTTAAACTCCTGTCGGAATGAACTTCACCGTGCGGCCACCAGCAATTCATGTCAAACGTGACTCGGACTTGAGGGAAGGTCAAACTCCGACATCACATCCGGTAGGTGGAGCAAATGCGGCGTCCATTTTGAACACTAGAGGGCAGCAGGCGACTGTGCAAAATGCAACCACAGCATTTATTTGACGTCCTAAGAGTGGATTTAGATCAAAAATATTGGGTCAAATGTCATGTAATGCTGTCAAAACAACTAAAAATGGCATCTGAAAAGTGACAACCTTGAACTTAAAGGCAAAAAAGAAACAACAACATTATGGCAGTTAATCTGATTTTGCCTTGCTATTTTTGGAAATACAATTTATCCCCCTCAGCACTCTGTAGGTTACTTTGGGACAGATGGATAATCTCTTACGCGTACTAAAATCATCCCTGAAAATATCTCCAGTCTGCAGCAAAATCTTCACACATCAGCTCCCCATGGGTTTAATGCCATGGGTCTGAGCTCAGCGTTCGTCGGCGGGTAGTACCAATAAAGACTTAAAGCTTCTATAATAATATACAGTAGGCTACATAAAGGAATATAGGCTAAGCCAGGAAATCAGTGTGGGTGTCAAGAACCAGCATTACAAAACCAATACATACATCTCTGCTGTAAAAATGAATCACACTGAGTAGGCCACATTTGTCTGGTTGTTCATTGAATGTTTTATTGGCTGTTATTGACCCACTGGTTCTTTTTTTGTTTGGTTAAAAATGAAGTCTGAATGTTTATGTGTGGGACTCTGATTCACTCCAATGTTGTGAGTGCATTGCTTCTAGTTTACTTTCTCGTAGACTGTCCTCCCATCAATAAATGGATTTTCCAGCTGTCAGGGTCAGAGAGTTGAAGTTTATCTTTCCTGTATTAGTCTTAAGTAAGGAGGGTGCATGCACCACAGCATGGGCTACTACCCCCAGAAGTTTTGAGTAGTCTACTTATGGTGTCGGCCTTCAATACTTGTTGTAATGTACCGCTATTTTCAGTTTTACTCTGCACCCATTACAAACATTTCCCTTACTCCGTCCTTACTTGAATCAACTCTGCCAAGGTCTGTTTATTTGAAACACAAAACATAATTTCTCCTGTTGGTCAAATGAACTCCGGGAGTTATGTGTGCAGCGGGTGTTCAGTATGTGTGCCCAGAGGCTGTGTGGTTGATGAATGTTCCCGTGTTCATTATTAAAAGACCACCAACAAAGGACACTTCAGCAGCCAAGTGTAGAATAGCATGTTTCGTCTTCTTCCAAATCCCCTTTTTACATATTCTCAAAGCAGCTGCCCAAAATCATTTGACGAACATATCAAGAACTCTCACACACAGTTCAGTGGTTTTTGATCCCATTGATTTGGACGCAGAGTCCTGCTGGCCTATCTAATCCCGAACAGCTGGTTGCCAGGTGAACACAATTAACTTCCTGGTTGGACAGAAAATAGACTCCTCTGGATTCCTTGGACGAGGATTCAATGTTACTCTGCGAGAACGTTGGAATTAATCTGAAACGCTGCATTTGGATTAATTAAGCGGAAGTCATCCAAAAAAAGGAAAAACAAGTGTGAAAAACAAAACTTGTTCAAACAGTCACAATAATCACCTTCATCCCCTCAGTTAGTAAGAACACATTAATAGCCTCAGACGGTGTATGCAATGGAGTGCATAATTAATTGGACATTACTTACCAACAAGAGTTCTGCATTACAGGAGACACATAATACATTGTAACAAGTTAATTAACACCCTAGTAAACATCTTAAACACATATTTGAACAGGTTTGACAACTGTATTTTCACTAGTACCATTCACAAAGGAAAGAAGAGCCTTACATAAAGCAATTTGCATGCAAAGCTTTGAGCCCTCTCCAGTGACATGGATACTCAAGATCAGGCCATTCAAGTCAAAAGGTGTCTTTTTTTGAACCACAGGCGCCACAAACCAGAGCTGCGTTCGCTGTGTTCAGTCACATCCTACAGGCTTTTTGAAATTGTGTCTATTTCATACAGCAGTCGGAGGGTGTCCGCCATTACGGCCATTCAGAGTCAGCCTTCTTGTGGAGCGTGTCCTGAATGAGCCCTCAGGGTGGAAAGAATCTGGCTTATCCTCGCAACGGAAGACCATGAGGAAGCCATTCCTGTAGTTTTTATTCATCCACCCATACAGGACGGGGTTGGTAAATGTCGAACACATAGCTATGATATGGAATACTGTGTATATCAGTTTGTACTCCTTAAACCTGAGCACCAGGTCCAGATCACTGGCCAGCTGAAACACATGGAAAGGCAGCCAGCAGATAGCGAACACCACCACCACCAGCGCCAACATCTTGGTGGTCTTTTTGCGGCGGTTGATGCTGTCGTTGCGGCTGGACGGGCTGATGTGATTCTTCAGTTTGACCCAGATGCAGATGTAAGCGTAACTGATGATGGCTAAAGGAAGAATGTACTGTAGGAGCAGCATTGAGAGGCTGTAGATGACTCCGTCCCTGCCGGTCCCATGGGGCCACTTCTCAGAGCAGACAGCGATACGCAGGTTGATGGAAGGGATCTCTTCATAGCGGTACTCTCTGAAGATGGCCAGGGGCGCTGCCAGGACAGCAGACATAGTCCAGGTGAATGCCATGATGAGGAAGCTGGAGTGCCATGTGAGGCGCCGGCCAAGGTGGAAGACGATGCAGCGATAACGCTCCAGAGCAATGACAGTCAGGGTCAGGATGGATACATGCACACTCAGAGCCTGGGCAAACGGCACCATGTGGCACAGCACAGCCCCAAACTTCCACTCATCTAGCAGAGTGTAAACCAAAGTGAAGGGCAAGCAGAGAGTGTCCACCAGGAGGTCTGCCAAAGCCAGGTTGGCTATGAAGAAGTTGGTCACTGTTCGCATGTTTTTATAGCGAGTAATCATGTATATGACAAGAGCGTTCCCCAGCAGCCCCAGCAGAATGATTAGGGAGTAAGCTGTGATCAGAGTGATCTGGACTCCAAGGTGCTTGGTGATGTCTGTGTGGAAACCAGGTGGGTGTAAACCCAGGCTGTCGTTAAGTAGAAACCAGGGCTCAGTTTCAGCAGCCTCCCCTTCGCTCGTGGCGTTGGATGTGTCTGGTGGGCTCATTTTATCGGTAGATGCCAGATTGAGGCTGTGCCGACACCTGAGGAGAAAAAACACATACAAAGAAATGATTTTCTGACACAAGCCGGGCAGAGTAGTATTCCCAACAAGCTCTGAAAAGAAAACGCCAAAGGTATTCATTGTGAAAAATACTTCAGCTTGAGGTGTTTTTGTTTATTTCTCACTCTCCTCTCCAAGGTAGGATTCCTAACTCGCCTAATGTGCATTTCATGTCACTGCCAACACCACTGTCGGATATTCATGCTGCCACCAGTCATTTGTTTTCAGTAGGAGGATGTACCACAAGCTTCCATATGTATCTCTCCTATGTGCAGGTGTCCCAAACAACAAGTGTGAGTGTCTGAAGCAGCAATATGATCCCTCACCGGCTTCCCATTTCTTCTTTATGCTCCAGTGCCTGACAAAGAGGAACCCTTGCTGGGTTTGAACCCTGGGTCTCTTGCCTCCCCGTCCATTCTCTCCTTCTCTTTAGGCTCTACCATACTCTCCAGCATTTAAAGAACAAACCATTTATTCTCAGTATAGAATGAACTGCAAGAGCTTTGACAAAAGCCAACCTCTAATGAAATGTTACGAAACCAAACCAATACACAACTATTTCATTACTCTCTTCATATCACCTGGAAGGGGTAGTTTGCATTATAAATGTCACGCTGTTATTAAATCCATTTTGTATTTAATTTGAGAATAATGAAACAGTGCAATTTAGAAGATAAGAGTATTCTCTAATGCATGCAGCCTAATTATTAGAACAATTACCTAAGATTGTATTGAGGAAGTGGATGTTCTGAAAAGCTCAGAAAAAGAAATTTGCACGCCAGTAACAGAAGATAATCAACAGAAAATCATCTCTCTTTATACACACTTGTTCCAAACCCCTTCCTCCCCTTAAAAAAACAGAACATATTTCTACGCAGAGCTATTTATGTTGAAAATGTCTTTGCCTGTGGCCAGGGTACAAGTAGGCCTATTTGTTTGGTTATAGCATGCAGTTTTTCTGAGGGACACGAACACCTGTGCCATTATAAAGGCTAAAGGAAAATGATGAAGGAAGCAATGTGATCATGAGGAGTCAGGCAGTTCAAAGCTTCATCATTAGAGCCGCCGACTGCTCTCAAACACAGTCTGCATCTCATAAAGGGAATATTGTGTGGTGTGCCTAATTTCTGACAGAAAGATCAGCCCTGGTGGTTACACAACAGCATGTTGGTAAGGAAAATATTCTCTCTTTTCAGTACTTCCTGTAGTTCATTATCTTGTCATTTCTGTCAATTTACCTGCAAGATGCTGAGAGCTGCTGCTGAATACAGAGAGGACATTTTGTCATGGCATGTATAAAAACTACTCTCAGTGTTTGACTGCGAAATCTCTGCATCCTCATTAGATGGATGCTAATTGCATTAAGTGGCATTAGACCCAGACACAGGCTTTTAACAAATCTGCAGGACTCATTTTAAGTCCTAAAAACTGGAAACTTTTGTTTTTCGAGTGCTCAGACTTTGCAATTTTTATTAAGTTTTCTTCATGGAATTACTGAGACACCATTTAGCGAGAGGTCATTACTTTGGTGACAGACACTCTGGGGATCCTGTAGCCTATTTTTTGACAGACCATCAGACACACCACAGCTCACTGACAACTCTCTCCTAAATGGCTTCATTTACAATTAAATGTCCTCTCATGGAAAAGCATATGTATGCTTAATGAACCATATTATCCTCTCTGCAACTGACTTTAAGCATAAAAGGACCTAGACAACAAGTGTGTAGGCTACGCACAGTCTGTGTGTGATGCGCCTCTGAGCTGCTGTGCATATTGCAGAAATTAAAACAGCCTCTGGATTCCTGGAGATTAAAGTAC
Source organism: Epinephelus moara (assembly GCF_006386435.1). Lineage (NCBI taxonomy): Eukaryota > Metazoa > Chordata > Actinopteri > Perciformes > Serranidae > Epinephelus > Epinephelus moara. The sequence goes on from NC_065509.1 coordinate 17,576,626, forward strand.
ACATTATAAAATGTCAGGCCTAAAGGAGAGGGAAGAATCACGGATATAGAACCTACACACTGTGAGTCATTAAATGACTTGCAGGATAACTCTGAATCTATAGGGATCAAATTGTGGTAATGGCAACTACAGTGTTGCAGTGCCAATGAAATAAAAAGCATGCATAGTCTGCCTGTGCCCTCTGTCACCAGAGCAGACAGCCACACAGGAGCACGCAGTGGGGATTTATCGGGCAGACTGCAGGCGACATGTGCACTTTGCAAAGCATCAGTAATTTGTCAAAGCACCCTTTCTGATCAGCGATGGTAATCCATGACTTGAGGCAAGCTGTCATTGAGGAATATGTAACCATACACCTGCTGGGGCAAAACACAAAAAAGAAAAACAAAAAAATGAACTGGATTCTGGTGAACTCTGCGCACTGCCATCAAATTATGAACAGATACCGTCGTGCGTAATTTGTCGCCATTTGTTTAACTTACTGAATAGTGCGCATTCAAATGTCTCCAAGTGAGCTCCCAAAGATTATTCAACCGGCTAGACTTGTGCAAATCGCTTGCCTCCAGCGCAAATAGTCACCTGTAGTAGCCACGTAATCTGGACACTTGTTCCTTTTCAGATGTTCCTCTCGTATCCAAATTACGCACATTTAACAGTTTCAGCAACTACAGGTTACGTTACGCAAACACCAGAGAATGCAATGTCTTTCTCCTCAGGGATACATTTGTCACTAAAGTAGCATCGCAATATCCATTTAAAGTCTAAATGAACGCTATCCACGCATTAATTGACTCACCTTTCCCACTATATCTCCTTTGGCAAAGCAGTCTTCACTCGAGAGTGGTGTGAAACAAGGGGGGAAAATCCCGAAGCTCCTCCCAAGCTGTAGCGCCTAGTGCGCATCTTGTGGCTCGACTGTGCGTTCCTGAGGCAGGTCTACAGGATCCAGTGTGAGCGTCCTAATCAGTGCCAGGGTCTGTCACTGGAGCCCTGCGCTTGCTTCGCGGATCACATTTTAAAGTGCAGGCGTCTATGTTATTTCATTTCCACTGCATTACATGGAGAAAGAAATGTAATTAAATATCACAGAGTGTCACGTTAAAGTGCCAACGCAGAGTTACGTCAATGAGTTGGTTTTATCTCCATTAATCATCTGTGTTTAAATCCCGGACAGGCTTTGGGGCTTCTTGTTCGAAATCTTATTCATGTGTACACCTTTGAATGAACTTTGGAACAATTCAGGATTGTAAAGCAAATCCACATATATTGCTTTATTTGAGGCTCCATCATTGTCACAGCTGATCTAATTTCAGCAATCACATCAGCAGCACTAAAACTAAACTGTTTTGCTGTTGTGCAACAAGTCAGTGTTGCCAGATAACTGCATGATATCAGTGTTGGATTTAGCTGGGAAGACAATAGAGACACAGACCTCTCACAAGTTGATTTCTGCGAGCCTCAGTGACACCCTGAAATAGCTGATAGCATTGTTGTGCACTTGAATAAGGTTTGGATGGGAATTCAATCAATATTTTAATATTCTGGGTGTGTCATTCACCTGAATGATTTCAATTCCTGTGGGAGGTTCTGAATGAATGAGGTTATACTGCAGTGTGCCTGGAGCCATTTTCCCTTCATATAATGTCGCAAAGCTATGGGAGGTTTGTGAAAAGATAGTTGTCAGGACATTTTTCAAGGCTGATTTTGCTGTTGTGCACAGTACATTTTCAAGGAAAGTGCAATAAAACCCCAAACCCACTCAGCAGTTACCTTGAACTAAGTGCGATTCACAATCTTGTTAAAAATAGACACAATAAGACGCAAGCAAAATAAGAATGAGGATGATAAGATGTATTTGTAGCTCCTTTGACTGGTTGAGTGAATTCACCTTGTAGATTGAGGAATGTGGAAGTGTCATCAGATAATTAAGGACCTCAAACATGCTGTCACTTTAAATTAGACATGAACAAACGAGCTTCAGCCACATCCAAAAACCATTGTCGCCCACTAAGTGTATGTTTTGTGAGTTTGATAACAGAACAGAATGTCTCCCTTGAGTGTTGCCTCTGCATTTCCCTGGAGCTGCTAACAGTTGCCTTTTACCCACCCCCAGCTCAGATTTATAGATCTGGGAGCAACATTTTATGAGATCCTCGGATTCTCTTGGTGGGATTTTATTTAATGACGCAATAATTGGTGCACTGATTGACTCAGCACCAAAGATTACCCTTATTGATTGGGGCAGGCTGCCTCTCTGCCTCAATTTATTCTTTCAATTATAAGAGCTGCCACCCAGCCTGCATGTGGACTGGGTCACTCCACAGTCAAGGTTGACACTTCCCTGAGCCTGACAAGAATGTGTTACTGATAAAGGATTTCTGCCCTTGCTACATTTTGCTTATCTCCAGGGGGCTCTGAAAATGGTGAGGAGGTTTTACAGTATGGCTGTATAGACAATTACTGTACAGTATTGTGTCAGTTAAAGTTAAACCAGTGGTAGGTCTTTGCAGCTCCATTTATCCACCTGTGCCCATATAAATCTACATGTACCTAATTAGTGTGTTGGACTCCACTCCATGTAGCCTGGGATTCTCTATTTATGGTCCACTGCTCTCCATCTGATCAGTGTTTCTGCTCAGGTCCTCTGAGAACACTGGTGCCACTGATCTGATGACATGATCAGAGACCGTGGCGTCCTCACGTCGCACAGGCACAAAACTCACAGTGCACACACTGCTCGGGTTCCTGTCTCTATCTGTGTGTGTCTTGTCTGCAGGCTGTGTGAATTCAAAAATGTGAGATTGGAGGACAGTCAAGCTGAGAAATCCCATTCAGGCACCCCCTCCCCTTTTTTCCCTTTTGCTCTAGGTCTATCTCGCATATAGGTTAAACTTGACAGGTGGAGAGCGTTGCCTGACCAAGATAACAGCCTTTAGTTCTCCAGTGATTCAAAATATTGATTTGAAAGGATGGACTGTCTGTGAAGTCTGCAAATTAGATTCCTGGAGTAAACATTTGTGTGGGATGCCCCACCTCCTGGTATACTTTTCACGAGGCTAGGAAAGTAAAAGTGATCTGGGTCAGATCCTGTATCTCTGATCGAGTTGCAAGTCCAAATATATGGTACTAGGGACAATCAAATTAGGTGTCCCATTAAACCTTTCATTGAGGACACCAAGGCTGTGTCCTTGGTGTTGTTTCTGGGAATTTTGAGGTTTTAACAACATGAGAGAGAGTATGCGTCTATTGCACATGTAAATTATAGCTAGCGGATGTCAGGCAAACATTATTTAATCACAGACGCACTTCACTGATTTTATACATGGGGTATTATTATCTACTGTGGCTCTAGGGAGATATTTTTAAAGTCTGAAAAAAATTAGGCCACAAATCTTTGGCAAAAAGCCTGTGTTACGAAACTGGGGGAATGGTGTTTGAAAGACCAGAGCATTTAGGGTAAAATGAAAAACACTCTTGAGACTCAGTGTGTTTCCATGTTAGGTACAATTATAAGCTCTGTACCCAATTAACTCGTCATCTAAGCTGCATTTTTGTTGTGCTACATTGTAGAAAAGGGCACCGCAGATGGACACTGCTGCCACAGGGACTGTCATCAGCGACCAGTGAAGCAGCGAGGCAAGGCTCGACTCCTGGCTGGACCAAGAGACGCTGCTGTCAGGTGCAGAGCTCCTGTTCCTCCCACTGGAGCTCTGACTGCAGGCTGAAAGCGGCAGCAAAGCTGGATCTGGCTTTGTCTAAGGGCAAAAGTTTAAAATTGAAACTGCTTCATAACTCCTTGTAGTGATTTGGTACAGTTGGTGCTCACCTCAGATTCGTAAGAGAATTCACATGAGTTTTTTCCCCTGTTAAAGGGCTTCTTTGGGGGAGCTTTTCCTTATCCGCTGCGAGGGTCCAAAGGACAGAGGGATGTCGTATGCTGTAAAGCCCTGTGAGGCAAATTGTGATTTGTGATATTGGGTTTTATAAATAAAACTGATTGAATTGAATTGACATGAACCATACTCGAGATCACCTTTTCATGTGGACTCAGGCACAGATTGGCGTACTGGGATCTGGGCCCGGGTCCTTGATGTGAAAGCCCCCTGACGGTCAGTATACCTCAACCTGTGCTGGAAGTGTCTGGAAGTGCAAATTGCTGGAGTGGTCCTTTAAATCACATCATAGCCTAATGAAGGGACTTAAAGTATTTATAACATATGATTGTGGCTTTAAAACACTTATACAATCATGCAGAGGGATAAAATTCACAAATAAGGGCAGAGTTGATCAGTTAGATTAACTGATAAAATTAGAAAATAATCAAAAAATACAAAGGAGTTTTTGTGGCATCACAATCTTTTTTTACAGGGGTTGTTTTTGGGATTTCTAAAATCTGTTTGTTTTTTGTAATTCTTATTTAATACAAAGAAAATATAGAACAAGTCAGGGAATACAAGTTCAAGGATAAAATAAATTAGCAGCAATGGTAAAAATTATGCTACAGCATAATCATAAACAAAAAAGACAAAAAAAAAATAAGGAGAAACAATCAGGTAAACAAAATATCACCACAAAGGAGCAAGGCAAGAGACTGTTTCTTTGAGTAGTTGGCAAAGTTATATATGAACGCAGTGAAAGAGGGAGCACATCTATGATATGAATGTGATATTTACCCAAAATGATAACCAGATTAACAGCATCTGAAATGTTTGCATCCAAGTTGTAAAATGAATTATATCTGTGTGACTAAATTATGGTACGTTATCCATTTTTAATGACAGCCAGTTGTGGGTATCAGACCAAAACAAATTTACTCACGGACATTAAAAATTGATGGTCATTGATTTCATCTTCTGAGGAACGAAAGGTGAAAGGGTCTACCTCAAATTTTAATCTTTTGTGCAGAAAGTCGTTAACAGGGTATATTGCTCAAACATTTTTCTTTGGCTTTAGGAGCAACAGGACATGATAAGTAAAAGGAAAAGTAGTTTTCCCTTAAAGGAACCTCTATATTATCCCATACAGAGCATGTGTTAAAGTTGCCCAAAGTTTTTTGTTTAAAAAACATACTTATCACTCTGTTATCACATTTTTTTATCCATCAAGTTAACGTCATCGACTTTTACAGAGAGCAAGCAAGGTGCAATCAGAGAAAACTGCAAGCTGCTTCATATCGTACCAAGTAAACGGATGGGAATTGCTGTGCAGATTTGGTCACAGGGTTGCAATGTATGGGATTTTCACAGTGCGATTGTGGTTTCACGGTTTAAAGATTTTATCTTATGATCAGTCAGAATGACCCTTAAAGGAATGAAAATAGAAGGGTTATTGTTGGTTGAACAAATGTTTTATTACTATCTTTAAAAACTTGAAACCATATTATTAATGGAGGTATTAGAAGTATTAGAAAATAACTCACATAAAGAGGGGATTCAACATCCAGTTGCATTTTTTTTTACAGTACCGTTAATAAGCAGATGCAGCCCTATTTGGTCATGCTATTTTCTGAAACAGTAATGTTAAACTTTCTGGAAAATCTTCAAAGGATAGCAAGTTTCCATCAGGACTCATTAAGTTATACACAAAGTTCAGCTTTAAATTTTGATTTTTCTCTCAATGGTAATGAACCTGTTGTTCCATATTAAATAACTGTGTTGTGAAAAGATGTGATTACATATAATTAGGACATACAGCTTTAGTTCATAGCAGTGTGACAGTGCAAAGTTAAACAGAAAACAAGTGAAGTGCAGAAAAAGTAGCTGACTGCGCTAAGATCAATTCACATCCTGTTCTTTGCTGTGACGGACCAATCACAGGCGCGCTTCTACCTCGCACATGCGCAGTACGCGTGTACGTCCTGTACCCAAACAGCGGCCGAGGGATCAGAGAGCAGATGGAGGGAGAGTGAACTATTTGGCCACGCTTGTCTCCGAAAAACAGACAACGTAAGTTCATGAAACTGTTACCTAAACATTTATTAAGTCACCATGTTTAAGTTTTACTTTTTTTTGTTTTGTGCTGCTTTTTTACCGGCTGCTACACGAGGCTAAACGCTAGCAAAAACCACACCAAACGTCTGACCAAACGTTCATATGACAACACAAATAACAAGCTAGCTTATAGAGTCACGCGATATATCACATGATTTCTACTCATGGTCATCCTGATTAATATTTACACTTGAACTGACTGGTGTGTACACTTGTGGGGGCTTTGTGTGGGGAGCAAGTGTAGAGTTATTTGCAGTGTTGGACTTGAGAGGGGAGGTGCTCACAGTCCACTGTGCTGGATCCTGATTTAGACAGTGAGCAAACATAATGTTATATAAAGAACAACAGGGAGTTGTTGCTGTAAAATGTGGCCCTTTCTAATTATAAATGTCTTATTTTATTTCAGCTGACAGAACAAACACCCTGTAAACTGCCCTCAGGAAAGGAGTGTTCATCCTCTCTGTGTCTCTCTCCCTCCAGGCTTTTGCTTTCACTTCCTCAGTGTGGACAGCTTTGGGAGAGCAAAGCAGCCGTCACCATGGCTGCTGCTGCCGTCGCCACATCCACCAAAGGCAGCCTGAGAGAGGACCTGACATGTGCCATATGCTGTGACCTGTTTCGGGAGCCGGTCATGTTGGCCTGTATGCACCACTTCTGCAAACCCTGCATCTCTAGATACTGGAGAGGAACTCAGGGGCCTGTGACCTGCCCGCAGTGCCGCAAAGAGTTCAGCTCCAAGCAGTTTCAGACCAACTACCTTGTGACAGCCATGGTGGAGAAAGTCCGGGCCACCACCTCAGACACTTACATCAAGAACCTAGAGGTGAGTTGACACTTCTACTACATGTTTCACCGTGATCCTGCTGGCTGCCTTCCATGCCTTTATTCCTGGTCATCTGGAAAGTGTTATTAAGTGTTTGGCAATCTTATACAAATAACATTATGTTCTTAAGTAAACCAATCGATTTAAAATGACCGTTCTATAACCTTAGTTCACCTTAGTTATGTAAGTTGAATGCGATTGGGCTCTGCATTTCAGTCCACATCTGTGTTTATTTCTTTGTCGTTCCACCTTGGACACATCTCGCTTGAATTGCTTTGGGCAAAGGTCACCCTCCACTCCCTTTTATATTACCTTGCGTGACAGAATATATGACTTAATCACAACAGGCAAACTAATATACACTGCCAGAATAATAAAACACCTGAACAAGATTTGCGTAATAAATCCTACCTTTGTCACTGTTGTTAAATCTTTTTTAAAACTGTACCAGAAAGGTATATATTCAACTTTATGGTTCTTTCTGAAGAAACAGATTTTGGGAAATATGCTTATTTAGTTCCCTCCTGAGAGTTAGATGTGAAAGTCGATACCAGTCTCTAGTAAACATGAGGCTAAATAACCTAAGCTTAGGTTAGCATATAGACTGTGAGGGGGGAACAGCTCGTCTGGGTCTGTCCAAAGGTAATAAAATCCACCTTCCAACACTTCTTAAGCTTACTTATTAACACATTTCTTTCTTGGTTTGTCTATTACACACAAAAACAAGCAGTTTTAAGGGCCTTTCCTGTGGCACTGTTTCTTGTCAGCGGTAGTCACTTCCTGTTGTCTATGCTGGATGCCTTGCAACCTCGTGAAGTGAAACAGCATCATAGGCAATGTTAAACTGTTTGTTATAGGCTGTAGTTCAAAAACAGATTCAGGCTTATTGCCAAATAGGCTTTAACATACAAGGAATTTGTTTTGATGTTTTGGTGCACAGACGGAAAACATACATAGAATAGAAAAAAATACATTCTACATATTAAAACATACTATCTGTGTAGTTGTTGTACTAGATTGCATCAAATTACAAGGTGTTTCTGATGTTTATGTTCAACCATACAGTATGCAGATAAGGTGGGTAAAATAATTTGGTCTACATCTTTCAATAAAACGGCAGTTTAATCTAACAACAGTAGATCCTCAGACCATACCATGGACTCGATTAAAAAGAGTCAACAGGAACTGAACATTTTATAGTAGCTGTGTTCTTTTTTCTGGTCATTCAGTATTGTGCTCGATGCTCTGCTCAGTCTCTCATTATGTGCCTACTGTTTCTGTTTCCACACTCGTTTGATTTCCTATTGCTGCACAGAAACAACTGAAAGAGACTTTGGAGAGCCATCGCCTGAGGAAGGAGGATTTCATCAACAGTATTCGCAGAGACAGAGACAAGATGGATACCATAAAGGTACACTCCCTCTGGGAACTCGAGGGGTTGCAGCACTTAACAGATAAGAATGCACATGAAGCTCCCTAATGGCTGTTTGCAATATGTCGCTGTGCATATTCAGTGGTGTTTGCAGATGGCGGTAAGTGACAGCTTGTGCTTTGATATGTAAAACATAATGGTCCTGCGCTTGGGTGCGTAAATGTCTTTCTAACCTCTGACTTCATTGTGTGTCAGCTATGCGTAGAACATCCTTACCATACAGTCTTACATGACGGAGACGATGTCAAATTTGCTTCAGCAGAAAGGCATCGAACCAAGTTGCTTAAACAAATGACAAGACTTGATCACACCACGTGAAACTGTGCACATGCAGAGGCAACAGAAACACATCTAATGTGTATGAGGCAGATGTAAGATGACAGCTTCATTTTAGTTGTGCATGCTGTGCAGAGGTGAACAGGAAATCCTTCCCCACTTTGTGTGACGCATACATCTTTGATGTCAAGTGTAGCTTCGTTTCCCCTTGTTTGTCTCTCTCTAAAGATGCGTACTTTTGCGAAAAGCTGAACAAACAAGCCACTTGGCAACAACATAGCTAACTCTTAGTGTTTCCAACTGGTCCATGAAAAATGTGGCAATCCAATGAAAGCAAGATGGCACCTCGATATGTAACATTTTCGTTTTTCCCTGTCACAGAGAGTCGGGGCAGATCTGCAGGCTCGTGTCAAAGGGGAATTCAGAGCCCTCCATCAGATCCTGCACGATGAGGAGAACTGCGTGCTGGAGCAGCTGAGGAGAGAGCAGGAGGAGGAGCTGGAGAAAGTCCAGCGTCACCTGGAGGCCGTAGAGCTGGCTGTGAGGGCGCTGGAGGACAATATGAGAGCGCTACAGCAGGCCAGCACTGCCACTGAGAACATTGTGCTCACTGAGGTGAGGTCTCGGCTTGGACAAAAAGTTTGAATACTCTGAAGTGTTTTAATGCCTCAGGGTAGCTGTCAAGCTGTGAAAATGTTGATCACATCTGAATTTTTAATAAAACCCAGAGTGTCATGTAATCTGACATGTGAGTTTTGCATCAGTTTGAGAAAAAAAACAGTTGTTAATGTGATTTTTCTTTCATTTCCTTCCCTCTAGCTCCCCCAGCTTAGGTGAGTGTCCATATTAGCAGTTTGACTGATTGATTACCTTTGGCATTTTTGCACCAGTCATACGTTTATTTGAATTCTACCTCAATTAAGTGTCATCTTTGCTGAGCATAAACGCCCCTCACTACATGTATGTTTGCTTTTCTCGGACAGGCCTTATGTGCAGGTGGATATTGCTCCGGAGTTTGATGTTAACGCTTTCAGCAACAAATACATGGGCCCATTACAGTACATCACATGGAGGAAGATGTTCAAGTCTTTGAAGCCAGGTAATGTCCTCTCTGACATGCTTCATTAGACACAAAAAGAGCTGAAAACTGTCTCGGCCTCGACCATGACAGTAATTACGGGACAATTACTAGCATTATATAGCATATATACACTGCATATATCCAGACAGGTGACAAACTCTGAATAAAAGTGGAGAAGCAGACGTTTACGTGCACCAGGGCTCACTGAATGGTTTGGCAAGTTTGGAAATGACATAAATAAAATGATACGGCCTTCACATTCACCAGATCTCGACACAGTTGAACATCAATGGAAGGTTTTGGACCATCGTATAAGGCAATGCTCTCCATTACCTCCTCCATAAGACCAAATGATATAAACTTTTATCTTTAAATCTATATAGTGATTTCTGTGTCTCTGATGCTGTGTTTGCTTTTCTGTGTGTGCTGTACTCAGTACATCTTGATCTCAGTGACTATTTTTCATGCACAAAATATTCAGTTTTTTGCCCTTATTCCGAAAAAGACAATATTCCTACTGAGCTCTTTACATGGCCAATAAAAGCAGTGTTTCCTCTTCCTAGCAGACATGTGGGCCTTACTTCTGGGCATGTCTCTCTACCCCACAGCCTTGCAAGCTGTTGGCAAGTCGGTTTGTGTACAACAAACTGTGATAAAACCCCCACTTGAGATGCATATTCCTAATGCATTTTGCTTCTAAAACCCGAATAACATCAGCACGTCCCAAATGTCCCAGGCGAAAAAATGCCTCATTCAGAATGAGGCCTAATTTGGAATATCCAAACAGACTTGGCAGGGAGCACTGGAGCTGCTCTGGAGACTCGTGGTGGCCCGACTCCATGAGATACTTTATAATGGTTTTTCCTTTAATTTGCCCCCCTTCCATTATGTTGAAGTAGTAACAGAATGACAGTAATGACACCATTGTTGCACTGATAGCATAGATTTTCAATTTAACATGTGATGCTCTGTTGAATTTTATCACCATTTAATGGATTGTTTTGCCCCAAAGGTCCTTCGCCATTAACGTTTGATGTCGACACAGCGCACCCGAGCATTCACGTCTCCAGGGACAAGACCGCGGCAGTCGAATGCAGCGTCATGATCCCACACACGGATCACACCAAGCGTTACCTCCAGTGCGTCAACATTCTGGCTGCTCAGGGCTTCCAGTCAGGCAGACACTACTGGGAGGTAGAGGTGGGCACCAAACCCAAGTGGGACCTGGGCGTGGCTTCTGAGGCCGTCGACAGGCACGCTCGGATCAAGCTGAGCCCCGACAGCGGCTACTGGACGCTGCGGTTGCGCAACGGGAGCGAGTACTCGGCCGGCACACAGCCGTGGACGAGGCTGCAGCTCAACTCTTCCCTTCAGAGGCTTGGGGTTTTCTTAGACTGCGAGGAGAGGAGGGTGTCCTTCTACAATGCCGACGATATGAGCCTGCTGTACACGTTCACCAATGGGCCAAGGGGCAAGGCGTTCCCCTTTTTCAGCCCGTGCATCAGTGACAGCAGTCAGAAACCTCCACCTATCAGACTCCTCCACTACCCGCCTGTTGCTCTGTCTGGCTAAAATGGGTGCAATCAATAAAAGCTCTTCAGTATGCAAGTGCTGTCCATTCACTTATTGACCAATGACTGTTATCACTCAGCTCTGAAGGACAGCACTGCCATTAAACCATTATTGTCCTATATCCCAGCGTTTAAAATTTCAGATTGATCTCTTATTTTCCATGCTCTCATCATCGCACGCATCTGTTTTCTATCTGAAATGAGCCTTAAAATCCTTGAAATGTTATGAAATTTTCCGTATTCACCGTGTAATAAAATTTCATTGTGCCGTAATTGCTCCGAAGAGGCTCATTGGATTTGTAGGAGCAATCAGCAGAAACATAACAACACTAGATTCAACCCATTCTGGGCAAATATTATGGAGATTAGATGCAGCAAATTACATTTTAAGACCAGCTTTTCACTGTATATATTTCAATCACATATCTTAAATAGATGGAGATGGGCAACCTTTTAAATAATGTGATTAATTAAGCTTTTATAGAATCAGAATATCTTTAGGCTCATTTGTAAAAGGGTTTTTTAATCACCAGTGAGTGCAATCAGTATGAAGGAATTGTGCACTTAACTGAGATTTTACATTTGATTAAATGGTTCTTCATGTTTTATACATTAGTCTGAAATAATACTGTTCTGCCTCTTTATTTCACGTTGTCTGATGAAGTTGAACTCCTAGATGTAACCTCACTGCTTCTCATGACCTTACGACTTCTAGCAGCTGCTGTTAAATTGTCATTTTGTCTCACATTTATGTACATCGTGCCTAAATTTGAACATGTGATATAATGCACACTTTATTTTTTACTGTTCAAGGAAGTTACTTAAATGCTGATTCAGTCTATGCAGTGTATTTACATTGTTTATGTCAGTTACATGTTGAACTGACAGAGCCAAACAATCGCTGTAAAACCTGCTGATGCAAACAATAAAGCAAATCACTTTTTCCTTCTTAAATAAACACTGTCTTTGATTTTCGTCTGCAGCTGTGACACCGCACTCTTCCACGACCTCACTTGAAATAATCAAGGATGTTATTAAGCATCATCAAAGCAGAGCGCGCGACTATGAATACATGAGCCGCCTCTGACACTTCAGCAGCCAGAGGAGGCGGGCTCTGGGTTGGTTATCTTTACAAACACACAAGAGCACTGACGTCCTGTTTCCTCCTGCCAGGTGAAAGATCACGTAAACAGAGTGACAGTGGGGATGCCTCTGAGCAGCTCGACGGGCCTCTGGGGGCACGCCGAAGCAGGATGCTGCTGCGTCCTCTGCAGATTGGAAAAGTGGCACAACGAGCTGCACCACAGGGGAACACATGCTCTTCCTGCACGGTGGCTACATGAGTGGGTGCGCTTACAACACACAACACGCCAGTCATTCACTTTGACCTAAAAATACAGATTCAAGTCAGCTCCATCTACTGAATTGAAGAGAGCTTTTACTTTATATTAAAGCTGAGGAGATTATGAGGACAGACTGTGTTTATATGACTCTTTTGGACCCCGTGTCCTCTCTGGAAATCCTTTTGTGCCTCTTGGTTTAAAGGATATGGAGGACAAAAAATAACTTTATCAATGAATAAATGAATGTACAAATAAATATAGTAGTATAGTAATAATAAATGTATAAACACAATTTTGAATAAATGAAGTAATATGGAAATAAATAAATATGAATATATACAGGAATAAATAAATTAATATTGAAATAAATTGAGAAAAAGATTGAATGAATGCTGAAATAAGCACATAAATAAATGCTGAGATGAATAAATAAAAATAAATAAATGCTGAGAAAAATAAATAAATGTTGAGATAAATAAATAAAAATTTATAAGTAAATGTTGAAATAAATAGAGATAAAGAACAATAATACTGAAATAAGCACATAAATAAATGCTGAGATAAATAAATAAAAATAAATAAACAAATGCTGAGATAAATAAATAAAAATTAATAAATAAATATTGAAAAAAGAACGAATTAATGCTGAAATAAGCACATAAATAAATGCTGAGATAAATAAATAAAAATAAATAAATTCTGAGATAAATAAAAATTAATAAATGTTGAAATAAATATGGAAGTAAATACATGCATAAACAAAAGTCAATAAACAGGACTTAATAAATATCTTGAATTTGTTTCTATATTTTTTGTACAACTCAATTTATTTCTGTATTTCTGTGTCTATATGATAATAAGGTAGGCGATCCTAACCTTTGAATTTTTAATTTATTTATTCTATTAATTTATTTTTGTATTAATTTCAGCATTTATTTATTCTTTAATTTTTCTTATCTAAGCTCATGTCATTTTTTGTCCCCCTTAGGGAACTGATATTCAACTTTATATTATTATATTTATATTATTTTGTTACTGTTATTGAATTGTGGTCAGTAGCCTCATTAGAGGCATCAAACATTAAAGCTGTACTTCTCAATATATTTATATTAACAGTAGGAAAAATCACAGGGTATAATGTGAAAGGCACCACTCAGCGAATCCACACAGAATTATCACCCAGCTCTCCTCAGCTCTACAGAGCGCTTTAGAATCTTGTTGCAAATTGTTTTAGTTTTCTATCCGGCAACTTTATAGGCATACTATCCAAGAATTGTAGGTTACTCTTTGTAAACGCAACTATCAAACTTGGCCACACCCTCCTTCACTGCTTTTATGAACACTGCAAGCTACTGTTGTAGGAATGGTACATTTGCTGTAATGGAAGAGCTGATAGGCCTACTTTAGTAAGCTCACTAAGCTAACCACCAACCAGAGTCCTGCACGGCCCAGTTTTTCAAACCTCATCCTCTAGTGGTAACCATCCATCCATCCATCCATCCATCCATCCATCCAGCCATCCATTTTCAACTGCTTATCTGAAGCCAGGTTGCAGGGGCAGCAGTCTGAGCAAAGTATTCCAGACGTCCCTCTCCCTTGCAACGCTCTCCAGCTCCTCCTGGGGGACCCCGAGGCGTTCCAAGGCCAGACAAGATATGTAATCTCTCCAGTGTGTTCTAGGTCTGCCTCGGGGCCTCCCACCATTTGGACGTGCCTGGAACACCTCTAATGGGAGGCGCCAAGGAGGCATCCTGATCAGATGCCCAAACCACCTCAACTGACCCCTTTCGACTTGAAGGAGCATCGGCTCTACTCCAAGCTTCCTTTTGAATGTCCGAGCTCTTTACCCTGAGCCCAGCCAGTCTTCTGAGGAAACTCATTTTGGCCGCTTGTATCCGCAATCTCATTCTTTTGGTCATTACCCAGAGCTCACAACCACAGGTGAGGGTTGGGACGTAGATGGACCAGTAAATCGAAAGCTTTGCCTTCTGGCTCAGCTCTCTCTTCACCACAACAGTCCGGCACAGTGCCTGCATCACTGCAGAAGCTGCGCCAAACCGCAGATCCATCTCACGCTCCATGATACCCTCACTCCTGAACAAGACGGCGAGATACTTGAACTCCCTCGCTTGGGGCAGTAACTCACTCCCAATCCGGAGGGGGCAATCCACTGTTTTCTGGCAGAGAACCATGGCTTCAGACGTGGAGGTGCTGACTCTCATCCAGACTGAGAGTTAAAGTCAATCCTACATTCACTCTCATTTTAGAACAAGCCTTGTCCATTTGGTGTTTTGCTTGTCTGCGATTTTTTTTTTTAGCTTCCTCTTGGATGAGTGCTGCTTCTACCTGTTGCTACAGTCCTGACCTCACTTGCACACTGTTATTGGCTGGGTGCTGCACGCCCAGAGACGTCCCAAACACAGCAAAATAAGAATAAAATAAGAAAATACAGGCAGAGGGCAGAGTCTCTGCAGAGAAATTCACCACTACACACTTAAAGTGGATCATGCGCGATTATTGATAGAGATTACTTTTGTATAAGTCTATATATTGTTTTTTTTAAGGAAAATCCTTCCTATAGTATAATGTATTGGTTCACTCACACAGCTCTTATCAACATGTTCAACAGCAGGCAGTTGTTTCCAGCTAAAAAGTTCAGATCTGTTTAAAACTAAAATTAGAAACACTTATATCCATTAATGAATTGGTGGAGACCAAAATGGAGTTACAAGGGGAGTGAATAATAAAAAACAAGACTTTAAATGATTGCTAATGTTTCTCTTTGTCTGCTGGATATTCAAATAGTCAGCTGTTTGCTAACATTTTTGCCAAAGTCTAAGGGCTGCTGTGAAAGTGCGCCTACTTAGGGCAACAAAAAAGTTTATCTTGGGTGTGTAGGTACAATGGACAACCAAGAAAGGACAGCAGAAGAGATAGCTGCACACCAATTCAACTGGGCTGGACAGCCATGACAAAGGTTCACAGGTTGAGATCAATGCCAAAAAATCAATTAATTAATTCATAACATCTGTGCACAAAAAAGGGTGCTCAAAGTGCAAAAAAAATAATGAAAAGTGATTGAAAACAGCAGCAAATGTTTCAGTCCTTGACCATCATTAGTGCTGCCCTCAAGTGGCCAGAAAATCAATAAAAGGGGAATTCATTAATTTAGGATCGTGTAAAGTTCTAGTTATAGAAATGACTCAACTCCAGCTACCATTTGTTTCGACATACAAGAGTTCAGCATCATAATAGACAGGAATTCCCCTCAATGCATTCACCTCACAGCCAGTTAGTTTGTAAATAATTTACATTCAAGCACTTCTCCCTCTTCTAGTCAGGAAGCTTGCCATAACCGCTGACCGACGGTGAGTGTGACCTACAGCTGATAAAAAATTCTGGCTGCCTCAATTAAAACAAAACAAAACCCCCACTTGAACAGTGACAGCTACTTCAAAGTAGCTTGGCAGAGCGCAGTGTCGTGCACAGGCCACTGGGCACGGACTTCAGTGAGGGAGCGAGCAGGCTGCACGCGCACTCCACATCCTTCCTATGATAGTAGCAGTGGATCTGTAATGTGTTTCCTGACTCAAGGATGGGCCGGATGGAGTGCTGACACTTCAAGGACGGGTCCTTGAGTCCGCAGTTGTCTCCCAGGAGCCAGCAGGACTATAGACTGAAACCTTTTTATCCCACACAGCAGGGGTGATCATACTGTCCAGCATGAGGGCTGTTGTTTGTTATCACTGTTGTCTGATTGGCTTGTCTGGATGCCTGTGTGTGCAGATTATTGTTATATTGGCCACTCATGTGTTTTCATGTGTTTCTGACATTATCTGTTTCATATTCATAATGAGATTTGGTAACTCCCTGGACGTAGCTTTGTTAGGCTATCAACACGATTTAGAGTGTTTATGTTCCTCTGAAGCCGAGGTCGCTGCGGGGCTGAAACCGGGAGAACATTTTAATTACAACCATTCAATCACAACATTGTGTTTTAAGGTCAGAGAGGTGGTTTGCCGTAAGGGATCTGGGGGGAAACGCATGCCCACAATAACACGCAATGATCCTTTGACTCCGTGTTATTCCACACACTCCTGATGTCCGGCTCTGCACGGCTCCAAAATCACTGAGAATAACAACATCATTTTTTCGTATTGACAGCTGCTGTGTGATGGGTGGACTGGTGTTCAACAGTTCTGAAGGCACAGTTATGAAGGAGTCTGGAGTCAGCTAGTGTCATTATTGTTGTAATAGATTTCCAAGAGGAGATACAGCATACTATTGATTTTACAGCAAATGGTGCTGAAAAGCAGAGCTGATTTATTGCGTTGGCTTCGGTGTGCATTCTGGTTCTTCTGTGACTCCAGAAGAGGTTTGACTGGACCTTGAAGCCACTGCTACATCAGATGATAAATGAATGAAACCCACAGCTGCATCCGACACTATGTGTGTGTCCTCGATCACCCAAGTGCACACCTCTTATGCTCCCTTTGACTTTTTTATTTCCAAGGGAACATGGCACATTGGTTTTCAATTTTCAAAATCCCGCTGTGTAAAATAAAACAGGGCTCATAGCAGCTCGCTATGGGCATGTTGTGCTCTTACATGCTTTTCAATCACACTCTGAGGACTCCCTGAGGAGGATGGATGTGTGGGGGCGGTAGGGGTTAACAGGACTTGGATGAGGCTGGAGGAACTCTACGCAGTTTAGTTTCATTGGAGGCATCACTACATCTCACCCTTTGGAAGAATAATTACAGACTCTTAATGCTGAGCTACTCCCAAGGCACCTCTGCTCAGCTGCAGTTTGTTGAACGTCTGGAAGAAAAGAAAAAGATAACTTTTAAATTAATAGCAGACATTTGACCCAAACAGATAAAATTGCATTGACATTATGAGACTAGACATATTATTTTGTGGATTAAAGACAGCCGAGCAAAGGAGAAAATATCACGTTATAGCCTTCTAATATTCCTCCAGAGGCTGTGTGCGTCTTACGGAGGTATTTTGTGCACTTCCTTGGTGACACTGCTGTACACCTGTGGCGGCTTTATGAGAAATTCTGATGGTATTAGGATTACCCGCTGAGCTATTGGATGGATGTCAGCAGGTATTTAAATGACTTGAAAAAAAACCCCTGAAATGAAAATCAACGTCAAACAGTGTTGCATTAAAGCAACAAATGGAAATCCACTTCGCCTGCACAGCAACACACAGTCTCTGATCACTGGGTTTATTGTTCTCATTGAACTTTGTAATACATCCTTTATGTTCCTATACATTGTGAAGTATGCAGATCCTTTACTCAAGTACACACTAGCAGCAACACCATGCTGTGAAAATACTCCACAACAAGTTATAGTCCTGCATTCAAATCCTTATATAAGTAAAAGTATTGTCAGCAAACTGTATTTAAAAGTTCAGTGTGTAGGATTTAGGGGAATATATGTTAGCAGATATGGAATATGATATAATAAGTATGTTTTCTTTAGTATAATCACCTGAAAATAAGAATGGTTGTGTTTTTGTTACCTTAGAATGAGTCCTTTATATCTACAAAGGGAGCAAGTCCTCGTCCACAGAGTCCGCCATGTTGCACCACTGTCTGTACAGAAGTCTAGAATGTACAAACCAAATACTGGCTCTAGATAGGGCCATGTTGTTTTCATGTCAACCAGTATAGTTAGCAACCCTGCCATTCACTCCTTGCATGCATGCTCACTCACTGTCTCTAGGTGTCATTGTCTGGTTAGGTCAGTTGAGTCATCAGCGGATTCACAATCAACCATTAGCACAGCAACACACCTTCTCTGTCAGCCTATCATCTTACTGCTCCTCATTTTAAATATGGTTCTTTCTCTGCTGTAGTTCTTTCTTGCTTCACCACCCAGTCTTTATGGATTCATCAGCCTCATCTGCCTCAGCAGCCAGTAGCCCCAGAGTCATCAGCCACCACCACCACCATCAGTGTCTCCATGGACTCCATGGGGGGATTTATCCTGCTGCTCAGATGTCCCTCGATCACAAAATATCTCCCTCTGGTGTCCAAGCACCAAAGACTTGTGTTAAATCTTGATCAGCACAAATCATCTGTTAATCTTTACACTCATATTCATGAGTATTATCACATTATCTTTACTTCAGTCTCTCTCTCCTAAATGAACTGCTTCATTCAGTGTTTTAACCTTTTGTTTTAGACCTCTGTGGATAATTTGGCTCCTGTCTCCTAAACATCTGGAGTTTACGTTATCGAAGAAAAGAGGTGAGCCCACATTAGCAGGTGCCGAGTTAGTGGCCCATCTGTGACACAGCAAACAACGTGGGAGAAACATTGATTTGTAATACGAAACTGATTTATTCTTTGTCTTTTCCAGTTTAAATCACTGGGTCTGCTTGTTTTGGAGAGGAAGAGACAACTGCAGATAATTTGGCTCCCAGTAAAAACCTCCTGAACAATGAAAACTGAAGGAATTCTAACCAGGAGATCAAGCTTGACACGCAGGAAAAGTTTCAGTCCTAACTGCTAGATGCCCCTAAATCCTACACACTGCTCCTTTCATGTATCAAATCTAAAAGGACAAAAAAATGGTCCCTGTCCGTGTTTACTGATGTTTTTGGATTAATATCGCAGGTGCAATAATGGGCATGTTGTGCAGTTTATTTACAGCAATGTGTCATATCCTATGAGCATTTCCGTCCTGTGATATCTAAAGTTCAACTTTCCATGAGGTCAGACAGCAGCCCCATTTTTAGCTTTGTCACAAAGCATTCTCTAACTAATCCAAGGGGGTTTAAAATTGTTTATTTGTCTTAAGAAGCGGGAGGTTTTTCTAAAGACATGAAGGAACACTTCATCCTTCAGTTTGTCAGAAAATTTCTCAAAAAAATATCACCAAATGTAGCGATACATGTTTTTTCTGGACAGTAGGGGATGAAAATTGTGACCATAAAGTAGGCCTAACTTAAGTTATCAGATAAATGTAGAGGAGTAGAGGGTACATTATTCAGGCCTACCTCGTAGATTTAGTGGAGTAGAAGTATAAAGTTGCGTCAAATGGAAATAGTCACTATACTATACCTCAAATTTGTACTCAAGTACAGAACTAAAGTACTTGAGTAAATTTACTTACATTCCACCAGTGTCTATTTAATGTATTTAATGTATTGTACACACACACACACACACACACACACACACACACACACACACCCCTCCAATTCAGCTTGTTTTATGAACTGGATGGGTGGGTGTCTGTGCATGCGCTCCAGTCACGAGCAAAGGAAAGGGAAATCATTGTAAATCCCATTCAGTGCCTTGTGCATCCTTTTGACAAAACGGGGGGAAACAGACGTGTCTCTTTTTTCTTTCCCTCCTCATTTCGACTCTGTCCTCTCTGTGCAGAGTACAGACTGGCATCGATTGGCCGAGGTTCACCTGAGTGTTTTTTGCCCCCTTCACCCACGGACATTCATTCAAACCACCTCTCCACTGTCTCCAGCTGCATTCAAACTAAACGAGTTTTTATAAGAAAACAACCGCGCAAGCTCCTGCGCTTCTGGACCGGAGATCTGGAGATGAAGACAGACTTTACGCTTTTCTGTCGGACTTTGATTGGAATAGCATATGCCTCAGGTGAGGAGACTTCTACAGTGAGTGTGAAAGTTTTGGAGCGCGTAACTTTTAATGAGAGGAAAGGTCGAGCTGACTGTTGACACTGACTTTTCGGTAAATAATTGATCCGAGGTTGATTGACGTTTTATTTCTAGAGGCGCAAAAGTTTTGTTCATGTGGTAAACTGCAGGTAGATCCTGAGCTGAAGCTTTTCTGTGTAACATCTCTTTGCGCTTTTATTAAAAGAAAATGAAGTGGGGGTATGTCTACAGTTTATAACTAATGCATCATATTCAATCAAAGATATGAAATACTTCCTTTACTTTGAACCCCCTCTGTTTGCGCACTGCACACATTTTTCCTCCATATTCATTTATCACTCATACACGATTGAAAGTTTGCCTCTCAATATGGAACTGAATAAATAAGGAGCCCAGTGGGAGTCTTCAAGTTTACATGCAGATAGGCACTAGGGGGAGGCATGCTGTTGTTGTGTTTGATAAAGATGCAGCTGCTAATTGATGGTGCTAAAGGGAGGAAAAACAGATCCTATATGTTGTGTTGCATTTGAGTGACTTTTCATGCACATTTTAGAGGCAGGGTTGCAGAGTGAAGGTGAAGCTGACTAGACTGAGGTGGAGGAAAAAGGGTTTCAGATCCCTTTCTCAGAGTGGTCTTTGCATGTAATCTTATTTTTTAAAACAAGGTGAGAGAATGTGACTTGCATCCAGTACAAATCAGCTTGTTTCAAGAATTTCTGGGTTCATCTCAGCCTGATCTTCACTCCTGTGTCTAGAAAATTCCCAAACCATGTAAAAGCAAGACTCAATAATCCAAAGCACGTTTTCACTGCACTATTTTCATATCAGATTCTTGAAGCAGGGCCCTCTGATTGATTGCTTTATGTGGGAGTATGGCTGAGATTGTTTGCAGTTTTGCCTGGTGACTGAATGTGTATGTTCGAGTTGTTCATCACTGATTGCTGCTGAACAGCTGTTCATAAAGAACAGGGAATACTTTTGTGAGGGGCAGTCGCCATATGGTTATCTGAATCATGACTCTGGGGTGGAGGGACGGCTCTCTCGCTCCTTTCATAAATATTGCTAAGCTGTGTTGGGTGGGTCATGTGCATTTGTAGGAACAGATAAACAGTGGCTCTGTTTTTTCCACAGAGGAATGAGGACTAATGGCATCACAAAATCCATTTCAGGGGAATCACTGCTCTCTGTCACTGTAATGGTAGATTTTATAATGTGTGACAAGTTCAGTCTCTCTTGTCTTTTTACATGGCCACGTCAATTTGAGGCTTTGTCCAATCTTTTGTAGTAAACAATACACACAAGAATTTCCCCATAAATCCACGATGTGTATCTTGTCTCACACTACTGTCATCACACAAACCCGATATGCCCATTAGTGTACATGTGGGCGTTATCTGTTAAAAGACTTATTGGCAGCCCTGTTAGTTCAACCGCACCGGACCCCCCATCTTTCTCAGTCGATGCCGAACACATAAAGGAGAATCACACTATCTCAGACCTATGCTGGAGGCAGAAATAACCACCAGCTACATATCAGAGAGGCACATCTTTCAATTACAGCCTCACAGTATGTAACTGTGAGATGGAGTGCCACATTAAGGTGGAGAGGTGAGAGAAAAGGCCATTTTCTTTTTACCGCCACCTCTTTAGATTGAAATGAAAATGAAATGATTTTTTTTTTCTAATAATATAGCCTTATGTGAGGGTTGAACATAGTCTTGACAAAATGGAAATATATAATTAATGCAAAATATTTCTTTACAGTCGTCTGCAGAGCGTGACGCAATTCCAAGGTAGAGAAGACGGACCTTGAACACAGCAGTTTACCTTTTGTCTGTTTTGCCTTCAAAACCGCTCCTTAAAAGGACAGTTCACCCTCAAATCAAAACTACATATTTTTCCTATAACCTGTTGTGCTATTTATTATTCTAGATTTGTTTTGGTCTGAGTTGCTGAGGGTTGGAGATGTCTGCCTTCTCTCGAATATAATGGAACGAGATGAAACTCGGCTTTCACATTTGAAAAACTCAACAGCAGTGTTTCTTTCCTGAAATCATAGCCCAGTTAAAGAAGATAATCCACAGACCTTGTTGTGTGCAGTTTCTTGAAGGAACTTTTTTCTCTCTACTAAACTACACTTGCCAACTGTATCACCGCATGACAGGAAACGTGTACCTACGGCTAGCTTACCTAGCTCACCTAAGCTAGCTAACGTTACAGCTCGGTCGAGGAGGACACCATTAATGTTTACATCTTGTGCTGTCATGAACACGAGCCTCTCATCTATGAGTAGATGCACACTTTCTTCTGCACGCTGATATTGTTGGCGGTTGTAGTTTGGTAGAAAGAAAATATTTCATACAAAAACAACCTGGTCTCACTCCGAAGTCATCGAAATCTGGTGCTTGGGCAGTGACTTGCGGCATCAGGCACTGATGAAAAAAGCTGTCCTTTTACGTCGGCATGATACGCGGCCAGTCGTCATAGAGGTCAGGGGGAAATTCGGCGCGACAAGAACAAAAGTTAAGTCGTCGAAAGTCTGAGTTGTGCGGGCGGAAGGGGTGGTGGATGGGTCCAACAAACACTGACCCTCATCCAAGATAGCGGTGCTTGAGTTCCGCAAAATCATAAAGCCAAACCCTGTTCTTTTTTCCGAAACCTAACCACATGTTTTTGTTGCCTAAAACCAACCAAGTGCGTTAGTTGTTGGAGGAAAAATGTCAGTTCGCATTGTTGTATCTACGTAGTGCATAAAAACTGTGAAAATGGAAGTGTATTTTGACAGAAGATGATGTATGCAACAGGCAAAGCTTGACATGGCGTTCCGGAACATCAACATCCAACGTATCCAAGGTACCTTTCACGCCGTACCTGGATTTGGAAGGTCCATGACCTAACGTCGATATGTGACAAGATCGGAGTGAGAATGTGTTGACATGAAACTGCTTTCTGCCGTCCTCCTCAGCTGAGCTGTAACGTTAGCTAGCTGAGTGGTGCTAGGTGAGCTAGCAGTAGATGCACTCTTCCTTCTGTGCAGTTGATTGCAGCTGTATCTCCATCTCTCGGCCACTCGCACCAAAACAATCTTAAGTTGACAGATAGCACTGCAGGTAAAAGAAAATTATGTATTTTTGATTTTAGGATGAACTGTCCCTTTAAATAATTTAGGTACATCATACATTTTGAATATTTAAATTCTCAGATTGGTCTATAGTCTGAAGGGTTTTTCTTAACCCTCGTAACCCCCCAAAATCTTTCAGCAATATCCAAATGTGTGACATTAAAAAGACACTACTGAGTCAGAGTCTTATGCAACCATGATGAAAACGCTGTCCCATTATTATGTTTAGAGGGGGAGATTGAGGGAGAGTGGATTGCAGACCTGCCAGCCCAGAAGTCATTGTCATTTTAGGGAGGAGGACGAGGAGGGGGGGTATAATTTACGCAGCAGCTGCATTTGCGGAGCTTGAAGATTTCACCCTGAGCCATTTTCTACCATCTTCCTGTCACGCTCTGTCTCTGGTTTGAATTATGATGGTTCCAAAACATTTATTACACAGCTACAGAAATTCTGTCTTATTTAAAAAAGACATCTTGGTGCAACTTTGCTTCACTCGATCACTTCGATATAGGATACTATTGAGATGAATTGTGGATCACTGATTAATTCATCTCCTCTTAATTTCCTTGTTTTTGTTGTAGCATAATTGGCTATTGAAAAGGTTCCCAGTCACATATGAAAGCAGTAAATCATTTTTCCCCCTGAAGCTGAGCCTTAGAGCCGAATGATCTTTGGCTTACTCTGTGTCATGGGTGCATAGTGTTGATATTGCTTTTAGCAGAGTGTTTTCTGTACGCATACCTTCGCTTGATCAGATCATCCCAGAAATCTGACTCTCAACTCTGGGTATTATTCTAGTCGTCCACTTATAGAGGTCGAGTTGTTTAAGCCAACAATAGCCCCCTATCCTCGGCGCTGATCTCAGGATTCAACCTCAGGACTCCGAGGAGCGGACCCTCGGTGTCTGTCCTTGCATATCTGCTTCTATCAGCTGGAGAGCAGCTCGGTTGAGGGAGGAATGCTGCTGCCGCTGCTCCGTGTGGGAAGCTTTCTGCAGTAAAGTCCAAATAAATAGGGAGTCCGGTGCTTCACTCATCACTGGCATGAAGTAGCGAGGCCCCTTGGGCATTTGGATGTCTGGTCACTCACTTTCTCATCATGCTAAAGCACCAACACTCCAAATATCACTAGAGCTGAGAGATAAGCTCTTTCAACACCAGGAATCTGCAGCAAAAGCCAAATATGTGTCTTAGTTGGTGTTGGATAGTTGATGAAAACCATCTGTGGTATTTTTGTTTTCATATTTCTGCACCCCTCCATGTTTTCTGTGCCCAGTTTTTAGTTATGTTAGCTTCATGCTAGCTGCGTGGTTCAAGGTGTGGCAGTGTGTATCTGTCGGTCACTCCACCACGCGGGTCCAGGCTAAAGTATTTCAGCTATTGGGTGGATTGCCATGAAATTTTATACAGAATTTCACGGTCCTACTTTTGTTGATCCTTGGCTGCCTTGAGATTTACTCTTTGGGCTTTTAGTTAAATGTTTTGACAGCTACTGGGTTGATTGCCATAAAATTTGGTACAGATATCTATGATGCCCAGAGGATGAAACCTAAGGACTTTGATGATCTCCTGATTTTCCATCTAGAGCCAGCATGATATTGACTTTGTGTTTTTTAGTTCAATATCCCATCAACTATTTGACTGATTGCCATGAAACTGATACATGCATGTTCCTGCCAGTATGAATTGAAATAACTTCGGCGATCTGTTAACTTGTCTAGTGCTACAATCAGGTTAAAAGGTGTTCCAATATTTAGATCTATGATTAAACACCTGCAATACTTTAATAGAGCTGCAGCTTACAATTATTTTCATTGTCAATTGTTAATCTGGTGACTATTTTCCTGATTAACTGATTAGTTGATCAGTCTATAAAATGTCAGAAAATGCCGAAAGATGTCGATCAGTGTTTCCCAAAGCCCAAGATGATGTCCACAACCCAAAGTTATCCAGGTTACTGTCACAGAGGAGTAAAGAAACCAGAAACTTTTACATTTAAGAAGCTTGAATCAGAGAATTTGAACTTTTTTTCCTTAAAAAAATTAATGGATTATCAAATTTGTTGGCAAAGAATTTAATACGAATTGGTGAATCATTGCCGCTCTTTAATTACATTCCCGTCAGCCACAGCTGGACTTTGTGTTCACTCCCAATAAGCAAATGATAGCATGCTAAAATGCAAAATTAAGACATTTAACATGGTAAACATTTTGCCTGTGTAACACCACTGTGTTAGCATTGTCATTGTAAGCATTTTAGCATGCGAACGTAGCTAAATCCACTGCTGTGCATTGGTGCAGTTTTGCTAAGTTTGTCTGATGTGTCTGACCACGTTGGGCAGAAAAGCTGGCTGTCATAGAGACGGAGGAGATGCAATGTCATTTACAAACAGGATAAAGGTGTACATTTTAAGACAGATGGCTCCCATTCTGCTTCAGAAATGTACAGTTTTCTTAACACTTTTAAAACTCTCTCCCACACTTGGAATAATTAACCATGCAGAGGAGGTCTCACCTATCGATTGTCTCTGCTCTCCATCATATTCACACATGACTGAGTTTCACACATCACAAAGACAGTCAGAAATTAATTTTAGTGAGCACTTTAGCTATAACTCAATGAGTGAATTAATACACCCATTAAGGGGTAAGAGAGTGCACAATTAAACATATAAGTGCCTTTACCTAGAGGATGAAATAAATCATAAATGTCACTGCTGCTCTTGATTGTGATGAAAAAAAATGATTGCGACGACTGCTGCACATTTTTCTGCTCATCTTATCTTGGTGAGCCAGCACAAGTTATATCTCATTCGACGGAGGCGGGTTTATCAACAAATGAGGCAGACCAGGGTAATTAGGGATTTTGCATTTACAGCTAAAAATACTTACCTAGATGTTGACTTGAGAAATTATCTTGACTTGCTAATGCAAGGCCAATTACACGAGATTCAGCACCTATAACAGCCGGTAAAAATATATTTGTTGTAAGTAGTGCCGACAGACTCAGGAGGGAAAATGCCTTGTGGCATCTATTACCTTTAGTGGCTGATTACTCTACACTTTCTCATGGCAGAAACTGGATCCTGGGACACGGTCGCTGTCACTTGGAGATTACAACACTCCAAAGTGCTTGCGTTGCTTAGAAACAAGCATCATTTTGAGCACTTATCAGTTTAACGAGATCCACCATCGCTATTACGGTCAAATTGCTACTCAGGCTCTAGCAGATGTGTGTGTGTACAGGGTTGTGACTTGGACGTCCGTGTAGCATTTCAATGGTCACTCATACCTCTTGCCTTGTCATTGAAGGTCGCTTGAGGTTCATGGGAAAGAGTTCGTTGGCAAAGCCTGAGGAAATTGCCAGCTTCCCTCCCTTTAGGCATTCAGCTTGTTGACCCTGCACTCCCTACTTTGCCCTTGTTTTCTACGGCGGCTTAAGCTGCCGCTGTGATTTAGTTCACTGGGACATCTGACACGGCAGCAGAGACTTGTTTATGGCCCAAATCTGCAGGAATTAGGTAACAAGCGCAATAATGGGGCTCCTCAAAGTTTGGCCTCTGAACAGTCGCAGCATGAGTTTTAGGAGCGTGCGAGCCATCACAGCAGGCGTGGACTGTGCTGATCTTTGGTATTTGCTTGTACTCAAATAGATGTTTTCGGTGTTTCTCAATAGAAATGTCATTGCCAGGAGCCAGGACAAAGCATTTACCAGAACGATAGAACATGCTTGGTTCCGGTTTCAGCAGGGGAAACCATTTCTCATAGATAAAAATGATGACGCGCAAAAAAATGGATGGCCACAGAGGAAGAGCTTGAGTTGTCCGGTGTGCCTGTGAGGCAGGTACAGGAAGATTTAGTCAGGGACAGAGGTTTTAAACATAGGAAACTGGACCAGATGGCGTGTCGCCGCATCCTTAATTTCACACCCCTCCTCTGGCAGGATGTTGGAAAGGCCTAACTCCCCTAATAGTGGAGAGGACAGGGACGTAGTGGATGTCATCCTCCTTCGTAGTAACAATGAAATCAAAGCTGGGCTGCCAGTCAGTCCGTCGCCTGGCTTTGGCCCGGCCTTGTGTCCAGATGACAGAGGAAGTGGACTTTATTTCTTTCAGGGAGAGAGTCAGAGGCAGTGTGTTATAGTCTGAGGCCGGCTGACTCCACATCCAGGGTTCAGGTCTGCTCCATGGCCTGCATGGCCTCCCGTCTGTCGCCGGACATACAGAGCTATTTCAGAGTTCCCCAGCCTTGGCCCTTCGCCAGATACTGTGTCACTGTAATAACTCTCGCTGCACCGTCACCTATGCTGCTCTTTAGACCTCCAAACCTGTAGAGAAAAAGTGCCTTTCAGTTCCAGTTAATACATTTGCTGTCTCATTCATGTGTTATTTTATTTAAGTATCCACTGGAGGGAAGTCACAGCTGTATATATAGAAAAATTCAAATGGCTTTTCAACAGCACCGAGGCCTAATTACAATAAGTATATCTGTGAAACCCTGTGTCTGTATTTTCTTAAGGACTCCTGTGGCGCATCCTTTTTGCCAAACTGTGACTCTGAGAAAAGCTTTATTTGTTTACACAGTGTTCCTCTTTTCCTGTTCCCGTCATGTGACTGATCAGAGACAAAACTACAGAGTGGCGAGGAAGCGCTAACGGCAACATCTCCTTCACCGTCCATGAAAAAGGGAAGTGGGAGAAGCGTGAACATGATAAAGAAAACAGGAAATTTGCTCCCAATGAAAAACACTGCGCTGCCTTTCACACGAGCTTTAATGTGCCCTGTGTCGCGCCCGCGGAGAGAGGAGCCCTTGTCTTCATACGTACCTTTGATGCTCATGACTCCTGCCTGCATTCTATCTGTCTGCTTGTCAGAGAAGCTTTACATTTTTAACTGGCTTAGAGTGCCTTATGGCAGCTTGGCGTCTTCTTCTCTGTGTACATATGGTTTATCTTCACTCAGCAGGTATCCTATAGGCTGGGAAGTCCAGTTTCACTACTCCTCGACTGTGACAAAAACACCAGTATGAGCCATGAACAGAGCTCAGCAAAGCATAAAATGAACGCAAATACGCAGAGACATTTAAATGGGTGAAAGATCTACAGTATATACCGCTGTACTCTCACAGGCTTGAGCAATTCCACAGTTGATTGTGCCATAACTCCTCACAAAACAAGCACATAATACACTCGAATAGAAAAAAACAGTGCCTCCGTGACTCTGCAGATTTATGTTTAGCTGGAAATTTTCATTATTTCCTGATTCTTGTTTGAAGCCATGCTGGAGTGCTGTTATTTTTAAAATTCATACACAGTGTGTCCACACACTCACTTCTAGCCATCAATTGGGCTGGAAAAGCAAGGGAACAAGTGATTTAATAGGAAACTTTGATTTGTGTGACTAATGCATTTTCGAAAGAACAGGCTGCAGTATTTTATGGTTTCAAGTTCTTAAACGAATGAATCAATATTTTGGGAAATACACTTCTCTCTTTCAGAGAGTTAGATTGGAAGATTGATGCCACTCTTATGTCTGTACAGTATAATATGTAGCTACAGACTGCGTGTAGTTAGCTTAGCTTAGCATAAAGACAGGAAGCAGGGGCAAACAGCTAGCCTGGCTCTGTATGAAAGTAAGAAAATCTGATTCTAGCTGTGTGGTATCAATTCTCACATCTCAGTAACAAAGCAAGTAAATAAATGTTTCCCAAAATGTCTAATTATTCCTCTAATTTTGGGACATCTTTATAACCTGGCTGGGACAAAAAGGAGACATTGCACTCGTGTGGTATTTATCTCCAACCACCTGGCCTTCTTCACTAATTTTGCAGTTATATTAGGGCTACCCTCTAAAAGTTGAAGATTTGAAACGTCAAAAGTCGTCAAGTTGAACAGTTGCTATTTTTTTGGTGCAGCGTGCTGTGTAGGGATGTTTCCGCCCCCAGATGTAGCTGCAGAGTGAGTGCTCCCCGCCTTCACGCTGCACTCCTTTACATGCCTGGAGGAGGAGAGGCTTTGTAAGTCAGAATCTGAGGTAACGTTATCTTCTGCCTTCTGCTTAGAAGTGGTGTATTTGCAGCTTACAGCAATTTGTTATGATACTGTGGCTTTTGTTTGCTGTGTGGTTCTTGCAAAAAATGATGCTGCACATTTCTGATCAGTGGCGTAGTTAGCATGCATTAGCTCAGAGGGCTAATTTGGCTTGTTTGCCATATTATGTAAAGGTTGCTGTCACCCTGAGTGTCCTGCCAAACCCCATTCAAACTCTCAAACTCTATACTGAAAAAAGGAACAAATTGGTCAACTATTAAACAGCCAAATCTGATTCAACTTTAAATAATTTAAGCATAGCTTTTCCACTATGCATTGCACATATTTTGCAGGAGGTTGCAAATGTCCACAATAATTTTTTTTCAGCTTCTCTAAATTTTTGTAGTAATTCACAGCACTGAATTGTTGCAAAGCTCTTAGATGCAGCACTATTTTGCACCTCTTGCTATTCTGGCCTTTTCGACCTAAATAAAGAGCCGCTGCTGATGTTCCTCTGGCATGCTGTTTGAACATTTCAATTGACTGTCAACCTGGTACGTGAAGCTGACACATCAAAGTACAGCCTGATGCTCATGCTGAGCAAACGGGCACAATTGTCCTTGAAAAATTCTGACTTCTGGCACTTAGCTCACATATACGTACATCTGGCACTTCCATCATGACACAGGCATGCAACACACAGAAGGCAGGAAGACCAGCTGTGCAAGCCCATGTGTCTAATGTAGCTATCTCTATATGACCACTCTCATGTGGCTGGAAACTGACTGCCTCATCTGTATACGAGCTACATTTTACTTACCAAAGCACTTCGTTCCTTCTCTTTTATTTACATTTTTAACAAATATCAGCCTGAGAAGTTTTTTTTAGGCCACTCAAGCCTTCATGTTTGCCTGGCAGAGCGAGCTGGAGCTGGTACAGGCTATACACACATTACTCCCACAGCGAGAATGGCTTTTCACAACAACAGGGAAATCGAATTCCGCAAGAGCAATGTCAAGTTTTTACAAGGACACATTCAGTGAGCTGTTTCTCCGAGACAAAACCATGTCAAATGAATGCCAGTGAAAAGTTTTTTCTTAAATTCTCAGTAATTGTTGATTTAGTTTTGACAATCCCCAGTGATCTGTCGGATATTGTGAGCTCAGTGAGCTGAATCGCAAGGTTTATAAAGTCATTACAGCCATTTCAAGTGCTTGAAACAAAGAAAATTGGCGACAAGATTAACAATTCTCTGTCAGAGCAGAGCCTGTTAGTGCAGCGTTTATCTGTCTGAAGGATTTTACACATCTAAACGTTTGTGTTTATGCTCTGTGTAATCATATGATAACAGAACAGAGTGAGTCAACTTTGGAAATGTTGTGTTTTATCTTTGTAGGTTAAAATGTGGTGTTGCTTTTTGTTGGTTGAAACTAATCACCCAAAAGCTGCTGCTTATCTCTGCACCACCAGCTGGAATGCATGGGAAAAGAGGCGAACCGAGCTCAAATATTATTTTGGCTCTCTGCCCCCAGTTCACATTAGTGAGGGGTTTGCCAGCAAGCCATTCACCATCCATTTGAGTTTGCAGGCCAAGCAATCATTCTGAATAGATCGATGTTTATCTGTTAGCTGCAGAAGAAGGATTTTAATACCATACCAGCAATTTGGCATGTTTTATCTCATTTTCAACAAATATAATTTACATTACTGTTAACCATCCATGCTGTCGTGCTTTCTTTTTTTTATTTCAGATTTATTTTTCTGACCTTCCAGGCAACCATTGGCTTCCATTAATGCCTGTCCTGTTAAAAAACAAAACAAAACAATAGATTTAAACCTGTCAGTGATATGTAATCTGTGTTTTTCTGTTACACTCTCATTATGAATTAGCGCATCACGCACTTTTCAAATCAATCCTCACTGTGCAATGATAAAACACTGACAAAAATTAATGCAGGCGACATGTTCAAGGTGATGGATTACACAACTCCAGCAGGATTCAACAGGTCATTAACTGATTGATTTTCATGTCTCAAAGAATGTAGCTTAAAGGGAAGATTCACCTCCAGATAAAAAAACATATTTTTCCTCTTTCCTGTAGGGCTGTTTATCAGTCCGGGTTGTTTTGGTGTGAGTTGTTGAATGTTGGAGATACCGGCCATAGAGATGTCTGCCCTCTTAAAAATCATTAATTTAGAAATTTTCCGTAACTGCTTATCCTGTTAGGGGTCACGGGGTTGCTGGAGCCTATCCCAGCTGATATTGGGCGAGAGGCAGGGTACACCCTGGACAGGTCGCGAGACCATCACAGGGCTGACACATAGAGACAAACAGCCATTCACGCACACGTCAATTTAGAGTCACCAATTAACCTGCATGTCTTTGGACTGTGGGAGGAAGCCGGAGTACCCAGAGAAAGCCCACGCTAACACAAGGAGAACATGCAAACTCCACACCCAGACTAGAGATGCACCGATCCAGCTTTTTCAGTTTCGATACCGATCCCGATGCTGTGGCTTCGAGTATCAGCCGATACCCTATACCAATCCGATACCATGGTTGACCTAAAAAGCTATATACCTTTACATGTAGAACAGAAAAGACTAGAGGCATCAGGCATTGATGACTATAGAGTTCTTTCCTAAGATAAAATGAAACAAGATGAAACAGATGAATGCAATGATGAACTACTTATTTTTAACAAAAATGAACAATTGTGCAACAGCAGATTCTCTCCTTCACTCCATGACGTATGACGTAGCTAGCGTCGCAATAGATTTAAAGGGAAAGGATCGCTTCAGGTATAGGTTGCATTTTCCGATACCCAATCCATCTATTTTAATGATATCGGGGCCAATATTCGATCCAGATATCGGATCGGTGCATCCCTAATCGGGAACCTCCTTGCTGTGAGGTGAGAATGCTTAACACTGCACCACTGTGTCGCACCAAAAAAAAACACGTTTGAAAAACTCGACAGTAATGTCTCTTTCTAGAAATCATGATCCACTTACTGAAGATAATCCACAGACCTTGTTGTGAGTAGTTTCATGTAGGAACTATTTTCTTTCTACTGAACTGCACCCCCCAACCTTATCACAGCGCAACAAGAAAGTGTGCATATGCTCGTGGACAAGAGGCTTGTGATAGTGTGAGATGTAAACATTAATGGCGTCCTCCTCGGCTGAGCTGTAACGTTAGCTAGTTCAGTGGTGCTAGGTGAGCTAGCAGTAGATGCACTATTCTTCTGCGTGGTGATATGGTTTGTGAAATGCAGTGTGAAACTGCTCACAACAAGGTCTGTTGATTATCTTGAGTAACCAGGTCATGATTTCTGTAAAGAGACATTACTGTTGAGTTTTTCAAATATATTTTATTGGTTTTTTGAGCACAACAAGCTGAGTGCCATCTATTCCATTACATTCAAGAGAGGGCATCTTTACAATCGATATCTCCAACACTTGGCAACTCACACCAAAACAATCTGGACTAATAAACAGCACTTCAGGTAAGAGGAAAAATATTTATCTTTGATTTTTGGCTTAACAGACCCTTTAAAGGTAATGTAAAATCAATATAAACTGTGGCTAAGGAACTAAAACCCAGTCACTTCTTTTACAAATGAAAGCAAAGTTTAAATTCAAGAGTGAACTGAAACATTTTGTCTGAGTACCTTTGCCTTGCAGTGTACTCATACACTGTTTAGCCAGTCGTTTTTTAAGCAGCCTTGGGTATAGAAAGGTAACACAGTCTCCTTAAACCAGAGTTCACAGCTGCAGCTCAGCTTACTCACTGTCCACCTACACGACTGGTTCTGCTGACTGTCCTCCAGCTCAAACTGCTGTTTAGGAACAAGGCTCTCACGACGTATGGAGCGCCCTCCCTCCTCGCACTTCACTGTATAATGCATATTAAGATAAATGAGCTGACTGAGTGATGAACAGTCAAAACAATCTGTCAAGAAACGCAGCGTGAAAAGGTCGCAGCAGGAAAATGTGTTTATTATCATGACAAGATATGCTATCAGCCATGAACTTGTATAAATTGATGTGTTTGGTTTACTTTGGCAGTCGTTTCACATAGCTGTACATCGGAGCAACGTGTGCTTTTAATTATATTTGACAGACGGCAAACAATTGCTAATGGGATTATATATTTTTTCAAACTATTAATGTTGCTGACAGGATGACAGGCCCGCCGTATTTGGTGTCTCAGCATATCCATATGGAACACATTGACACCTGGCACACAACATTTTCATCATTGGGAAACATCGAGCAGCTCCCGGAGCATCATGGGTGAGAGTCACCCACAGTATAGCCCCCTTCCTACCTCTCATCAATCTGAAGTGTCCAAACAGCAGAGAAGTCGGTGGCTGTTTTGGCCAGCAGCCATGTGTAACCCCGCACACATTAAGTTATGACTCCGCGGCACCTCCTTAGGCAGTTATGAGAGAGCCACTTAGGATGACAAGTGATACGTAAGAGATCCAAAGTCTTGCCAAGTAATGTGGCGCACATTAGCCTCAAACTCACCCTGGAAATAGACCGTGTCAGGACTGCTGAGCTCAGAGCTCACCAGCGTACTTGAATGGTATCATTTTGAATGATCTGTGAATTGTTTTGCTTGACTTCAAAGAGCTTTTAGCTTGACTCCGTGTGGGTGTGATGTCCCTCTCTGCCCTCCGGGTGTGAGACGCTCTTGCTGCTCTGTGTAATAGACACATCAGCCCGTCCTATTATACAGGAGCATTTCAAATAGCCGAAATCTTCCCTTTTTCGTAAATACATCTTTCCTCCCAAAATACACCTCTAACATTTTGATGTCTTGTCTCTCAGGGCATGCCAGTCGGCACTGACATTTGAAAAAGATTCTACAATTTGCATCCTGTCTGTCAGTGTGCGATCTCTCACCTGATTGTGAGGGAAGCATCCATCATTGAGACTCAGCTACAGTAGCAATTTGTCTCAGCTCACTGTGCACATCTCTCAGAAAGAAACATCACGTCATCACACATCAAACTGCACGCTGGATTCTTTTATATTTCCCTATGATGTTCCTCTGAGACATTTTCACTCCATATTGTGTTTACTGTTTGTCCATGGACTAGTTCAAATTGAAGTGTATCGACATGTAGATAATGGAGGGGGGATGCAGATGGCATGTCAGTTCAGTTCATTTCAATTCAGTTCAGCTTTATGCATTATTCTCACGAATCCAGGTGCAGTAAGGAATATATAGCAAGCAAGACATTCAACATGAACAGGACAACATTTAAGTGCAATAAAGTCCATAGTGAATACTCATAAGAATAAAAATATTTCAGTGCAGAGAAATAAATATTGCACAGTTATGAACTGATAAAACAGCAAAATGATAACATGGATAACAAAAGTAGTTTATTAAAAACATATGTACAGGATAATAAATAGTGAAAAGCAGTGGATGGGTTTTTCAGTCTATGCAGTGTCAGTGAGCGGTCACACAGTAAATGTGCATGCTGTGTATGTATGGGGATGGGAGCAGAGTGTTTAGAAATCTGACAGCTTGGGTGAAAAGCTGTTGCAGAACCTTGTGGAACGAGTTGTGATGCTTTTAAACCTTTTACCTGATGGCAGGGGGGAGAACAGACTATGTGAGGCGTGAGAGGTGGCTTTAACAATTGCAGAGGCTCTGCGTGTGCACCACATCTCGAATATGTCTTGGATGGTAGGATGAGAAACCCCGATGATCCTAAATACCCTCAATATTTAGAAAATGTGCATTTATCATCCATCCATCCATTTTTAACTGCCTACTGTGGGGGCAGCAGGCTGAGCAAAGTATTTCAGACGTCCCTTTCCTGCTCCTCCTGGGGGATCCTGAGGCGTTCCCAGGCCAGACGAGATATATAATCCCCCAGCGTGTTCTAGGTCAGCCCCAAGGCCTCCCACCAGTTGGATGTGCCCGGAACACCTCTAAGGGGAGGCGTCCAGGAGGCGTCTTGATCGGATGCCTGAACCACCTCAACTGACCCCTTCCAAGGCGAAGGAGCAGTGGCTCTGCTCCAAGCTCCCTGCGGATGTCCAAGCTCCTTACCCTATCTCTAAGGCGGAGCCCAGCCACCCCTCAGTGTCGCGTGGAGGTCGGGTGCATTTATCATCACCAATAAAAACATGAAAGTAGCAGAGGACTTTCATTATGGCAAAATTAAAGACATGTACACCATAAACTGGTGTGTAAAAATTCACCAGAGTGCAGGAAGTGTTTGACACCCAAAAGGACCCCCAACCCACCATTTTATAGCCCTACATTGTTTTTGACCCACGCCCTTGCATATACATAAACAAGTCAGACTGTACATTCAGATGCAATGATACATCTCAGCCCTTAAAACTATATATAAATAAATCCTACATTGTTTTAGAACATTTTAAGTGATTGTTGTGCGCCCTGCAACCCTGTGAGTTATTTAGAGAGCTCGCTGTTTAGTAATCTCACCGCCTGGGGATAAAAACTGTCTTTGAACCGGCAGGTCCGGGCTCTGATGCTCTGTAGGCGTTTACCTGGGGGAAGGAGTGAGAACAGACCATTTGGTGGATAGCTGTTGTCCTCTATAGTACCTAGGGCCTTCTTCTGCGGCGGGAGGTGTAAGTGCCCTGAATCTCTGGCACTGTTGTTGTTATTATTTTTGCAGCCGTCTTTTTTACTCTCTTCCTCAGCTGTTTGTGGTCCTGTTCAGTCAGGTTGCCAAAATACACCAGTATGCTACCAACAGGGATACTCTCTTTTTTTGGACATCGCATGTTTCTTAAGGCAAAGCAGAAAGTATAATGTAAAGACTATTATGTTAAAATCACAATCCATTGCCATCCAAATTTTCCCATATGAGATTCATGCAGAGGTTACATGACCTGCCACCTCTACGATTGAGGTTTGGTTAAGTATAAGCAACTAAAACTACTTAGTAATAGTTATGTAAAGATTGTAATCACGGCTAAAGGAAACCATAATGATAGCTGGCCGGGAACAGGATGAAAACAGCAGTTCTAGGCACACCTTGTCCGACCAACCATCCACCCTGATCTCCTTTGAAAGAAGTTTTGTGGTGCCATAATAACATTACACTACTTTCACCTTTGCCGTTCAGAGTAAAGGCCCAGACACACCAAACTGACATCAAAGAACTAGTGGCGACTACTGTTGCACTACATCATGTTGCCTGTGACTTGCCAAAAAGTTGCACTTGAACACACCACAAAGACTACAGCTAGCACCCAACTAGCACGTACGTTCTGCACCTGAGTGAAAGGAAATAACTCTCCATACCAGCAGATGGCAGTAGTCTGTAATCGTCATTTGAAAAGGAGAACCGGGAAATCAACGGGACAGATTCAAGATGCTAGTTAGCCAGTTAGCACATTAACAATGCAATCCGATGTTGAAAGAGCAAAGGATATTTACTGTGCGCCAGTGAACAATGACACAATTAAAAAAATAACATTAAATAAAAAATTAAATGAAAAAGAATAATCTTACCTCATATAACAAGTTTGTTTTAATCTCACACCCTCTTGACTTTAGTAGTTGGTTAGCTTTCCTCACTTCTGTTTCTCTCCTTGTGCACTGAGCTAAACTGCCAGTCAGAATGATTTAACTCACAACGGGCTCCACCATCTTTGATGCCCATTCAACATACTGAATTGGCTGAAAAAAGCTGTCAAGGGCCATCTAGTGTCAACAGTGCGGGACACACCTCAAAAACTAGGGCAAAAGACACTCTCTGATGGTCCGACATTGACCAACAGCTGACTATGGGTCCGTCTCAAGTCTCTTAAATTACTGCTAGTTATCTTACCTAGCTGACTTTGCTAGCTGGTAAGCCCTTCCCACCTAGGAAAAAATGCGAGGAGCTAGCGCTAGGAGCGATGAGCGAGCATTGTCGGTTTAAGAGACATGAGACGTCCTTTCCACTGAAGCGTCACGTGAAGCGACGTCCATTCCTGATGACGGTGGCACCGCTGGATCTGCTCCGTAAAGAAGCCAGCGTCTGGCGTTACTATGGGTTCATCCCAAGTCTCATTATATTCGCTGACCAAAACAGTAGCCCCCACCCCCCGCCGTTATGACTGGTCACACACTTTTGCATGTATTACCATTGTTATTGAGTCTTTTGTCGAAGTTTGTGCAATTACAGAACGGTCTGTAGCCCTGCTATTCCACTGTCACTGTCATGAGCACTATCTTTCAATTAACTCACCATCATTCAACATAGTCAGCGATTCATTGCAAAGAATGCATGTAACGGGTACTTACTCTTGTACTGTTTCTCCGCCATCTCGTTCAAATGAGCCAGATGTAGAGGGCGGGTATTTATACGTCATGGCATTCAGCTGAAAACTCTTCCAGATAGGAAGCTCTCAACCATCCTAGCTTGTAGCTGCTTAAAGCTTGCTGCTAGATCCTAGCGCTAGCTCCTCGCTGCACAAATAAGAGACTTGGGACGGCCTAGAAGATGGCGGACCTCAAACGACTTCCGGTTCAAGCGAGGAGCTAGCAGTAGCACTATAAAAATAAGAGACTTGGGACGGACCCTGTGTGTCAAGGTCCAAACAGTCTCAAGAGGCCGACGTCAGAAAAAACTTTAAAAAACCTTTTCTGGTGAGGACAGCCTTCTTTAAAGTGGCACTAGTTTATTTCTTGGCTGCACAACAAGCTGTTAATACAACATTAACACACTATCACCTTATAAAGTTGTTAGCAAACTGTTACAGTTACACATCCATTTAGTTTTTGGATTTGTGTACCTGTCCACTCGACACATGTAAATTTAATATTTACTCTGCTTCAATTCCTGAGGGAAATATCTTTTGCTTCAGCTGCTAAATGCTGCACTGTGTTCACCAGATAGTCACTAACTTTGCCTGTCTGTTGTTCGGCACTGAGCAGGTGGCATACAGTGAGTTTACCAGAGCTTTTATCAATAAAAAGAGATGAGAGCCTTGAGAGCGAATCAAAACAGAAAACCACTGCAATGAGCTGAAAGAAGTTAAAAAGCTCCACGGAGCTGAAGGGAAACTGTAAAGTCAAGTGATAATTCAAATGAGTAACCCCTATCAAAGCTTTGAAGCTGTTTTTGTTCAAAGTGAATTACTATTCTGATTCTGCCTCTCACATGAAGTCCATGAGCTATTTGAATGTCACACAATAAGATACAAGCTCCCAGGCTTTACAACATGGTCTCCATTTATAGCCAGAAGGGAACATTCAGGTCTGCTGTCCACAGTGGGCACAGGAAGGACTGAAATCTTAACAAGAAGGTGTGGGAGAATGAGTGCTCATCTGTCTGCTATGCCTCGTGATTGAGCTCCGACTTAAGAGGATGATCTCTCTCCTTCACCTCCCTTCTCTGAAAGAAATATGCTGTTTTTAGTGAAAAGTTGTTCTGACAGGAATTTTCTTTCACACTTCGCCCTTGTCTGTAGCTCTTTGCGAGGACCCCCGTGTTGGCCTCTGTATGTTTCTCCAACACGGCCCACTGTTTGGCTTCACAGCATTTCGGGTGTGAGGAAGAGTAGACAAAGCTGTGTTGTGTTGTGTTGCAGATGGGTGGTGATGGGACCGACGTTTGTGGCGGGTTCACATCTGAGCTGAGACAATATGTTTGGAAAACTTTGCTTCTCCTCTGGGGCGAGAGTTAAAGATCTCTGAAAGAGTAAGGAAGGAATACCCTGCTGGGAGCCAAACTGGGAATGATTCATGGACTGCCACCACTTCCCACCTCAGCCCTGTGACATGTTTGTTTTGTGTCAGCATGGCGATGTTAGCCGCCCTAGTTCACATCCATACAAGGGTGATTTTGTGGTTTGAAATTAGCGTGGTATCACTTTTATACCTGAGCACAGTGAGAAACAGATGGTTGATGGTTATGTTGGTTGTGATCCCTGGCAGAGACAAACATAGATTGAAATGTGAATCGATATGCTCTTAGAATGAAAGAACGTTAGGGTCCTGACACACCAAGCTGATGGGTTTCGATGAGAATCTGTTGCCCTTTCTTTGGTTTAGTTGGCCCTTTGTTAGCACTACTCTGGCTTCCTCCCACAGTCCAAAGACATGCAGGTTAATTGGTGACTCTAAAATTGTCCAGAGGTGTGAATGTGAGCATGAATGGTTGTCTGTCTCTATGTGTCAGCCCTGTGATAGTCTGACCTGTCCAGGGTGTACCCTGCCTCTCGCCCAATGTCAGCTGGGATAGGCTCCAGCCCCCCCGCGACCCCCAAGAGGATAAGTGTTGTTGGCCCTTGTTGGCTATTTTTTGGCTGATTCAACAAAGTGTCGTCTCACCCTGTCACCCCAGGTCCAACCACCAGACCTGGGTGCACAGAGCCTTTACCATTCCTCCATGTCTCCTCCTCCCTCTGGAACTCTCTCCCCCATAACCTCACACATTCCCCCTCACTCACCTCTTTCGAAACTGGGCTCAAAACCCACCTAATTAAATCTGTGATTGTTGTTTCTAAACTGCTTTAACTGTTTCTGTTACCGTCTTTATTACCATGTAAAGTGCCTTTTAGTACCTTTCACAGTGCTATACAAATACATTTTTTATCATTATTATATTGATATTGTAGCCTTGAGCTGCTAGCTTCAAGCAGAAATATGGTTTAATCAGACTTCTCACAGCTGCGGCCACAAAAGGCTTTACACAACTTTTCTCCACATATGCAGTGTTATTCCCTGACGCATGTAAACAGGCTTTAGTTATGTAAAATCTGTGAATCTGCCTAAAAGCACTCCCAATGGTCACTCATTAACATGTTGTACATCGTGTTTGTTTAATGCCTAAGAAAAAACAAAATGCGGTCAGTGTGAAGTTGCCAAGCAACCAGCAGATACGACAGGAAGTGACTGCTTAAGGTCAAGGAATAGTGCAGCACATACAGTATCCTCCTGTAAAATAAGCAACACTATAACGGTAGGTTAACAGCAGATATCTGCAATCTGCAGTAACCTCTGAATCATGGGATCACACTGTTATACTTTTTAGGTTATTTTCCAACAGAAAACTTTTTCCCCTGGAGTCTGTTTTCATTGTGTTGTGAGCTTTTTGAAGCGCTTTTTCAAAATGCTGCAAAGGTGTCGTTAGGTTGATGTTTCTGTGAGTCGTGAAATTGTTGGTTTCATGTGTCTTCAGGTTTGTTAAAGGTTTTCTAAATGCTGTTGGTGAAGTTGGTGAAGATGTTTTTCGATTGTGTTCTGTATATATTTGGAGTGCGTTGAGCTCTTAGAGTCCTCGTATAAAAAGGGAAATTTAACATAAAAAACTTCTTCTTGCATTCCCTTTCTTCATTTAAATTAATTCTTTCTCCTTTAGAGTAGATGTTATTAAAAAGAAAAATCATTATAACAGAATACAATGCAGCCTTGATTACTGCCATGCTACAGTGTAATAAATGGTTGGCTACACAATTTTTATTGAATTCACTGAAAGCAAAATTTCTTCTTTTGTTTTGGAGAGTGCTTAAGTAAAGTCAGTCATGGACATATCTAACTGAAGTAGACATACACAAGACAGGTTAAGGGGAAGGTCAAATAAAACAGCCGTTCTTGATCTCTTAAAAGTTTTTAATAACTTTCACTTTGCTGTATTCAAGACCGACCGAAATTAAGAGTGTCGTTGAGTCTCTGTCTGTTTGCAGCACTGTAAAGAGCCCAGCCTGATCAGTCTTCTTCCACCGGGATCAGCCTTCACTGTAAACACGATTAACAAAATATTTACATGAGAACAACCTTGCGCTATTGTGCTCCTTGGGCAGCAGGATGTGTTGGAGGAATGAGGTCTGTGTACAAGAATCGCAGCTGTCCCGAGCGCTGGGTTTTGATTGGCAGCAGGTCTCGACTGACCGTTGTGAAAGCTTTCTTTCTTTCTATCTTTCTTCTGGGAACTTTTAATGCATTTTTTTTTAATTTTTAACAAAATCAAACATTCCCTAAAAAAAAAAAAAAAATTAAAAAAATATAAATATATATATATATATAAAATAAATAAGATAATAAAAAATAAAATAAAATGAAATATACGGATGATAAATAAATAAATGAAATAAAAAATAGATAGAAAGAAAGAAAGAAAGAAACAGATACTTACAAAGGGGGCATTTGCAGCAGAGCAGGGTCAGTTATAGATGACCGTAACAATAGCACTTTCGGTGGTTTCCCATTAAAATATCACACTTTTGTTAGAAACCCATCTCTCCTAGGCACAGTATAACACATGTCCACCTTAGTGGACACCGTAGTGTTAATTTTCTGTTGCAGATTTGCAGTAATTTGTTCCATTGTGGGAACCCGTTTCAGTCTCTGCAACCACAGAGTTATAGTTGGTGGTTTTGTATCCTTCCTGTTCACAGTTATCATTTCCTTGGCAATCAATAAAAGTATCGTCAAATCACTTTTGCTGCTGTTGCTGAAATCTGTGTCTAGCCTTCTTTTTTGTTTATTAAACACGCTAGGAGATGTGTGAGTCAGTGACATAAAAGTGTCCGTGTAAGAGCGTATTACATTTAAAATATGAAAATATGCAATATAGACGTTCAGGTGTTTAAGTTAATTTGTCCTTTCACTCTGCTGGGAAAGGGCCACCATACAGTGCATTCAATACTGCACTCATATCACATCATTTTTAAACAGACACTGAGTCTGATGTGAGAAATGGTTGTCATTTGCTTTCATAAATGCAAAGAAAGTCTCTCAACCCTCATGCACGCTCTGTGCTATCACTCTGTGTGTGTTTTCATCTCTAATGATATCCAGGTGGAGCATAAGTCATGGTGACACTTTTACACATGATAGACTGTAGGTGTGGAGTCTGACTAAGCGCTAATAGCACCCAGAGGGGACTCTGGGACGGTAATGACATTCTAGGGCGGCCATATTAACCAAGTAGCTGAAGTAAATACATTGGTAATGAATCAAGGGCGAATGGTCTTTGTGGCTATTTCAGAGATGGAAGCAGAGAGCTCCGAGCAGCAACGACCGTGATTTCTCTGTCTGGGTGTTTCTCAGCATTAGGGACCGAGTGCTTTGCCTGCAGATTGCCTTACAGCTTGTAAATGTAATGAACAACGTGCTGTCTGAGCTGCTGTCGTGTCAGATTTCGGATTCCAGATGTGTTTGGGAGATTTGACAGCCTACCAGCAGCTCTGTCAAAACCACTAGGTCCTGACTGACCTGTGTAACATGAATCTAATGCAGTTGCTGTGTTCGCTCCCTCAGGTCTGGTGATTGGCTTTTCTATGACTCCACCCATCCTTGACAGTGCCAAAGACGACCTAGTGATCCCAGTCCACGAAACACTCACTATTACATGCAGGTATGTGTTTGTGCTCCTGTGTGGTTTGGGAGTGTGTACGTGCACTTGTGCATGACTTGCTGTTTATTGTTTCAGGCTTCTTATTTCATAATAATGACCCATGAATGCCAGAAGAGATTCATAGAGTGCAATACACTGCTGTGGTGGAGTGTAACTACATTCACTCAAGAATTGTGCCTAGTTATCACATGTGTATCAATAACTCCCCCTGTGTTACAATGAATTCTTGAAGAAATCTTTGTTTTTCTCACATGCCTCCACAGTGAACAAAGAATCCAAAAATGAGAAATTTCTTGATGAGTTGAAGTCATTGGGGTCCACATTTAAAGCAGGAAAACTATGTCAAAACATCAGTTTACAAACTCTCACACAACTCGTGCAGTATAATCTGAGTCTCATTTTAGGCTAGTTTACATTACACGATTTTCACCCTGATTTTGCGTCATGGAGACCATCGTAATCTTTTGAGTGTTCATACCTGGCGACGTGTGTTTCTGTCAGCGGGAGTCTCGCCAACTGCGTTACGACCTGTGTATGCACACCACAAGATTTCTCCACCGAGCCCTCGCTGACAGAGCCCCAGATAACTCGGTGACGTCACCAAACTACGTTTTTTTAACTTGGAGACGACACCGTAAAGGCATGGATATTCTTTCCAGTGTTGTTGAATCAGATGTGCCTCCAGGGCCTGGGTCCAAACACAGCGTGCTCCCCGTGATCCTGTGGACGCCGCCATTGTTGTTGATGCTTGCCGGCTTGTCAGTGTTGCCAGATCTTGGGAGAGAAACAAGCAACCAGGGTGATGCTCTTTGTCAGTCGTGTCAGACTTCTCCAGTTTTCTAGCATGCCAGATATCCAGTCCCAGTCACAGACGAGGGGG
This sequence comes from Epinephelus moara, assembly GCF_006386435.1. Taxonomy (NCBI): domain Eukaryota; kingdom Metazoa; phylum Chordata; class Actinopteri; order Perciformes; family Serranidae; genus Epinephelus; species Epinephelus moara. The sequence continues at coordinate 17,620,179 of NC_065509.1, forward strand.
CGACTTGCTCATAGACTTGTTTACACATGAGGACTCGTGGCAGACTATCTGCCGACTCACCTCCGACCCAAGGTGGCTCTTAAGATCCTCTGTGATGTCAAAATCGTGATGAAAATCGTAGGTTTTATCCAGTCGTATGCTCAGTACTTAACAAACAGACAGCCAATTGCAATAAGGAAGTGGACTCAAAGTTAAACTTACCAATGCTCTCTTCAAAGCCAGACTCCATTGACAAAAACAATGATTTTACCTTGCTGATTACTGGAGCAGCTGGTCTACCACTGCCTCGATTAGTTAGTTTGTTTGTATTATTGTGTGACTTTAGTGTTTTAAAGGTAAAGTTCAGACACAAACAAGCTAACTGACTGTGGCAGTGGTAGACCAGCTGCTCCAGTAATCGTCAAGGTAAATTATTGTTTTTGTCAATGGCGTCTGGCTTTAAGAAGAGCAACAATAATTTCACTTTGACTTAAATTACAGTATAAAATAGAACAAGGATGTATTGCAGACCAGACAGTTAATCAAGAAAATAATCAGTAATTAAATTAATCCTTAGTTGCACCCTGATATGAAACTTTGCAGACTATAACAATAAAATGTTGCTTTATGTTTTACTAATAAAATCTCATTCATTCATTTTTCATAACCACTTATCTTGTTGGGGGTTGTGCTGGGGTGCTGGAGCCTATCCCGGTTGTCATTGGGCGAGAGGCAGGGTACACCCTGGACAGGTCGACAGACTATCACAGGGCTGACACATAGAGACAGACAACCAGTCACGTTCACATTCACACCTACGACCAATTTAGAGTCACCAGTTAACCTATTCTGCATGTCTTTCGACTGTGGGAGGAACCCGGAGAACCCGGAGAAAACCCATGCTGACACGGTTCTTTTGCTTAAATAACATTTTTAATGCAGGACTTGTACTTGTGAGAGTATTTCACAGGGTGCTGTTGCTATTTCACTTCAGCAAAGGATCTGAATAGTTCCTCCACCACTCATACATTGTTACTATGAAACAATTTGAGCTTCCATAGCATTTTGTATGCCTTGTGTTTTTGATGGAAACCATTATATTTTATTTTTGAAGACCCAACATTTCTCAGAGGGCTTTAAAATCTGTAAGACAGCCAACATCCAATATCCTTAGACTTTTATTTTGCATGTGAAACATCTCAGCTAAAAAAAAATACACAAAAAATGAGACCACATTTTCTAATACATCTAAATCCATAGGAAAAATAGACCGTGTCCTATAAGACACACAGAGATGTTTTTATTCTTAAAGCACAGCCAACACTGATTTAAACTGAGTTCATGTGAGATATGAATTCACCCACAATAACCGTCCTTTATCCTTATGAGATCTCTGCAGCTCTGCCTGCTGCCAAGCTGTCACTCCATTAACCGTTTTGTTTCTGCGGTACAAAAAAAACAGCTGTCTTTGGAAGGCTGATGATACCTTTGGATTTCTTCCAGTGCAGGTCTTAAATACTTGTTTGCATGTAAACCTCACATGGCCAGCACCACTGACAGTCTCCGGGGAGAGGAAGTCAGTTTCATTTGGGTCAATTTAGTCTTTACAATGTGCAATTTTCTAAAATCGAGATAGGTTGACGCTGTTCACAAGGGTCGGAAAATAACCTGCAGAACGTTTTTACTGCCTTCTGTGATTTTTTGGGGCCGTTATTTCCAGTCATCACATTTTGGCACTGTCTGCAAATGTGGACATTTTGTAGTTGGTGGAGGCAGGTGGTGAGAGCATAGCTATCAGCTTTCAGACAGCCATTATGACTCCACTCAATCTCGCTCATAAAGCCTCCGGGTTAACATGTCCAACCATAACTGAGTTTATGTGACAAATCACAAAGCAAACAGGGATGTGTGGATGCACAGAGTACAACACACACACACACACACACACACACACACACAAACATAGTATTCACTCACTTGCACACAAGCACTTCTCAGATATAACAGTTATTTACACGACTGGTAGAATGTGAATAATACAGATACCAAAAAATTTAAAGGATTCTGTTCATATTTTTAAGTATGCCTTAAAGAGGACCTATTATGCTCATGTTCAGGTTATTTTTTCTCATACTGTCTGTGCTGGAACTAGGGATGCACAATGATATCAGTACATTATTGATATTGGCCGATATTGGCTTCAAAGTGAACCGACCAGAGTTGGCCAACATGCGTTTTCTTATTTTGGACAATGAATGAATATTACATAGGAAAGCATTGTATTTCATGTCTCCATCTGCTGGTGGGCCATCATAATAAAAGTATGCCTATATAATATGATGCTAATTCCACTACAGAAGAGACTTGATGATCACTTGAAATGGGGAAAACAGTGGATATATCGATATTGGTATTGGTTTTTGGTCAAATAAATTGTTATATTATCGGCATATTGAATATCTGCAAAAATCCAATATCGTGCATCCCTAACTGGATTCACCCTCTGTCTGAAAAGCTCAATTTTTAGTCCTGTCTCTTTATGCCCGCCCCTTGGTCATCCCCTCAATCAGCTTTTCTGGGTGTCCATAGCCAATTTTCCACCGCAGGAGCTTTTATCATTTACCTGGGATTTTGAAAAACCTCGGCACGTTTCCACCAAAATTACCCAGGGAAAAAACTTTCCCTCAACCCCAAACTTTCCCTGAAAAAAGAGGCTGTGTGCCGAAGAACGCTGATTGGTGGAACACACACTTGCAGCGTTCTGCACTTCCGTGCCAGTGTGGCTGCAATCTTTATTTAATTTCTACAAGCTTCACTTTGTTTGTGTTTTGATTAGGGTTTGGAGCTGAAACCTGGTACTAAATTAGCACCGGGGCTAAATTATCAAAGACCGTAGTATTGATAAGCGCTAACGGTATTGGTTGGGGTTATCCGGCGTTATTTCTGCTTCTCTTGTCATTGCTGCCGGGGGATGACTTCAAAGGGGAATAGCAGCTTTTTAACCATGAAAAGAACACGGTTGTATCAAGAGAACTGAAACCAGCATTGGAGGTGGGGCCCCATTCATTCCTATGAACATTGCCGATTGGCACATGAAGCCAAAAAAGTTCAACTTCCTGGGTATAAAATTACCTGCGTCTTCCACATCATTGGGTCCATAGAGAAAGCGCACTAGAGACTTCCACCAGCCGAGCTGGCTGCTGCCGGTTTAGTGCTCTGCTAACTTGAAATCAGATAGAATGATTTCATCGTGAGCTCTTCCACACTTTAAAAATCAGACCAAATGGATTAAATCCTGACAGTAAAACAAGTCATTTTGCAGGTTGTAATGCTAAAAAAACCCCATATCCACTGATTTATGTACGTCTCTTTCCCAATGTAAGTCAATGGGAAAAACACTCTTCCTATAGGGCGGCTGGAAGAAACACCAATTGAAGCTTCTAAACACAACCGGGCACGTTCCAGATGGACTATGATCTGAAATTGAGGAGAAATTAACAACATCAACAACCAAGATTACAAGTTCCCTGATGTTAGCATGTAGCTACATGTACATTAGCAGTGTACTTGCAGCTGGGAAATGAGTGGAGCAGAGTATAGCAACACTTTTTACCTGAAAAAAATCACCAAAAAAAGAGTCTACTCAACTGGATATGGTCCTGACGGAATATGATCCAAGATCAGGGAGAAATTTACAACATTGGCAACCTAGTTTACACATTTGCCTGATGTTAGCATGTAGCTTCAGCAACGTTTGTGGTGGTGTGCCTGGAGCAGATGACCATATAAAGAAATATGTCATACTGTAGCCAAAGTTGAAGAAGCATTGGAAATGGAGCGTTCAGAATCGTAGGATTACAGGGATTACTTCAACAGATGTTTACCTCATTATTTGAAACTTTGGCCATGTATATAAATATATATAAATAACTTTTATATAAATAACTGTTATTGTAACACTAAATATAAAACACATTATATGGAAAAGCACAATAGATCCCTTTTAAAACAACAGTCAGCTGCTCATATGTACATTAAATTTCATATTTGACCTGTGGATGATATTTATCACCCTAAAGCTCATACTAACCTCAGATATGTCCCATGTCCTTTGACCTGATGTCTCCTCAGGGGACAGCACACTCTGGCCTGGGCCTGGCCTGATCAGACTCTGGTGAGACAGGATTTAACCGACCGTCAGGCCCAGCTGCCGACCACCCGGGCCCCCGGGCAGAGGGTCGCCTTGATCAGCGAGTGTCCAGGGCAGCCTGGGAGGCCGTACTGCAAGAGGCTGGTCCTCCACAGGGCACAGGCCACGGATACGGGCTACTATCGCTGCTATTACAAAGATGTCAAGGCCATCATTGTCGGCACCACTGCCGTCAGCATTTATGTCTTCATCAGGGGTGAGTCACACTTCCACACACACACACACACACACACACACACACGCACATACCCTGTGCTGACGCAAGGAAATGAAAAACCATGTAATTTCCAACAAAATATCTCATTTCCAGCCATGAGTTTTCTTTTCTATTTAGAAATTAATTTCATAGAGTAGTGAGTATGCAGTTTATGGGGCCATTTTGCTGCCTGTACCTGCTCTCTGTTCAAAGAGAACATGTTTCTTTTCTGAACTCTGTAGCCCTTTATCTTGGCTGTGTGGACCCTTTCATCTTCAGTTTCTCTTTTTCTTGGGAGGGTCACAAAAACCAAACAACATGGTCATCCTACTGAAACAGATCTCCTGTTTGAATGTGACTTCAGTATCAAAGCAACTCCTGCATTATTAGAACTTGAAGTTGTTGACTTTGCCTCAGTAACATCCTGGAAGCTGGCAGGATTAATGTTTAGGGAAATTAGAGATCCAAAGTGTTTGATAAAGGTAGGAATAAGCAGCTCATTGCATTTTGTAATTAGAAAAAGGATATGTTGTTAATTTATTAATACTGAAATATAGCAGCCTCCATCCTTTAATTCACCTTCTCAAGAGACATTTCATGCATTTTTTTGGAGTCAAATCTGATAAGACCTACACAGTGAAATTGGTTTTGCTACCACTGTTTTTCCTTGCTGTTACACTGTGACTCATATGATATTAGGATTCAAAGCCATCACTCCTACTTTCTTTATTTTATACCAACCTTAGGACCCTGGAGCCTGGCCTGAAGAGTAGCCTCTTTACTTTTCCTTGCCTCGCTTTATGCACTGTGGGAGTAAAGTAGAAAGAGGGGCGGACAGGGAGAGTGGAGGAGACAGATGATTGTCATGTAAGGGAATCCTGCTGACCAGTCCACTCATGTGAAACGCCTGTTTATCCCCACTGACAAGGTGCCAAAACAGTTTCCACAGATCTAACCAGGGGGCTGATCAGGAGCAGATGACATCGCAGCCATAAATTAGACCCCCCCCCCCCCCCTTTACCGTCTCTGCTGCACCATCCAAACAATAAAACATACATTACTGTACTGTGCACGGATGTACTGTATGTGTGTGTGTGTGTGTGTGTGTGTGTGTGTGTGTGTGTGTATACACGCATGCACAGAAGCACCATTAAGTGATAAAAGCAGTTCCTGAGGGCCCCCTTGAATTTCTTTTACTGAACACAAGACGGTAACAAAATAGAAATGAAACTTCCTAAAAAAACTGATAATGTTTTGTGCCATTTTGGAAACAATTACTGACAAAACAAGCTTGAGATGGGCAAAATGAACAATTTAGGTAGACTAAGTGAGTAATTTGCTGTCCCTGACCAAACAAGCACTCCCAGGATTCTGTGGTAAAATTATAAAGCACATTTTGAGGTTGTATTAGATGTGAAAAATTAAAGAAAGACAAAAATGAAAGTTAACAGAAACGGGGATAAGCATGTGCCCTAGCTATTCTTCAGGTGTTTGCTAGAACTGCAGCTCGTGACTTAAACTGATACATTTGGATGTCGCTTTAAGAAAGTGGTACAATTATTTTCATATTGCGACAGCCACATGTTATGTCCTTACCTGCCTACATAGTGGAGATGTCAACCAGTTTGAAATGTACTGTCACTACAAATAATTATATTTAGAAAGTTCTCAAAAGAAATCATAAGGAATAGCAAATTAAAGGTCAATGGATTAATAACTGATTAGCAAAAGAATATATTTGATTAAAATAAGACTAAACCAGCACTCCAAACTACCCGCTGATTTACTGTATTAGTTCCTTTTCTCATGCAATTTAATGTCAACGTCTTATTTAAATAGAGCTCCTATTGTCTTTATTCATCATTTAATCACTGTACCAGACTTTGCACAATATTATTCCTTATTTGTGATAAATATATGTTTTTCAATAGGCTTGGGCTGTATCACAGTATTTAGAAATCCTGACGGTATCATTTTCAGTACTGTCAAAAATACAGATGCTAATCTGTCTATTAAACTCACATGGTGAGGCTGTATTGAGGATGTATTGCATGTAGTGCCCAGCACTCGCCACCAGAGGTCAGTCTGGTGGATCAGGCAACTGAACTAGGAAAGGACTGCGAGTGTTGAGGATAACGTTACAGGACTGTAAACAGCCAGCTAATGACAGCAAAGCGATATAGCAGGGAAGACAGCATATTTTCAAGTCTAACTTGGTGAATTAAGGGGTTTATTTCTGCCAACCAGAGCTGGTGATTGTTGGAATAGTGAACTAACTAACTAAATGACAAACTAGGTAGTGGTGCACACAAATACCATCATATACCATATACCCTGTTGACATTTCAGCAGGTAGAAAGGTATGAAAAAACAAATACCGCCAAAGCCTATTCTTCACCATATTGTTGCCTTGTGCATCATATCTTTTTGGTTGTATGATATCCTTACAACCTTTGAACATCTGCACATGACGACAATTGAGATTCTTTTACCAGAGCAAAAGGCCCAGAGAAGGACCATTAATAGTGTTGGGCGTAATGGACAAATACTGTGTTAACTGTATGTAATGTGTGCTTAAACTAATATTTTAGATACACAAGTTGGTTCAGTGCCAGTTGAAGTGGCAACACGCTATAATGACAGGGTCCCCCGAACAAAACCCTGCTTAAGGCCCCCAAAAGTCTAGGACCGGCCCTGCATATAGGCTTATGTAAAATACACAAACACTTCCCCTGACACACACTTTTTCACACTCATACCCAGGCTCATATCCCCGGTGGTTTGCAAACTCCTCACGCCCCAGGCGCGACATCTCCTCTTACAATACCGATTACACTCTAACACCTGCAGTGATTTATTTTGAAGAACTTAAACTGCGAGGAGTTGTGTATTATTTCTGGTACCTGTGTGAATTCAGACCACCGTGGGGCAGATATATAAGCTTTGGAAAAAAAGTAAGAAAATAATAAGAAGGCTTATCGTGAGGAGAAAGAAATAAGAAAAGAAGCGAGTGGTAGTCACACAACATCTGTGGCTGCTGTACAAAAGTCGCTGGTGTTGACAGGAAAGCCTGAGAGATAAGCATTTGTCTAATAGTGTGGGCTCATGCTGTGGGAATATGAGGTTTTGTAGTGATAACAGCTGCAATGTAAATTGGTGGCACAATTGCTGTGATGTCTCCCGAAGCCCTCCTGCTATAGCTTTGAGTCAAAGACAATAAAAAGGGAAACATCAAGGTGCTGAGGAAGAAACACAGGAGAGATATTTTCCACTAACAGAGAGCTTGCAGCACTGTTCAGAGGAGGAACAAAGCCCTCGGCTGTCGGGCTCTCAGCTGACATGTAATAGCACTTCTTAATGCTGTTTACTGTGTGGGGACAGACTGAACTGTTGCATCACACGGTGATCATGATAAACGCCACATAGCCTGTCTGTGGGGGTCATTATCAAGCTGCGAGATTCGTGACTGTCCACTGATGAAGTTACCTCTGTAATAGCTGCCATTATCCCCGGCTGCTATCAGGGTTACCCTTTAACAGATCCCTGTTTAATTCTGCACCCAGACCCCGAGAGGCCCTTCCTCAGAAGAGATGAAAATGACCTGAAGACCATTTTAGTCACCCGCTTCACCACCCAAGTCACAGTGCCGTGCCTGGTCACGGTGCCTGATCTGAACGTCACTCTCTACACGGTTTGTACTCACCACAGATTTCTTACACTCTATTCCTCCAATTGAAGCTGTCAGGCAACGCTTGATTTGATCATTTGAGCAATTTTCTTTTCTAATATGCATGTCTTTTCAGTATCCCACGCCTCTGGAGAAGAGCGGGATGACATGGGACAACAAGCGAGGCTGGTCCATTCCCAGACACATTGTGGACAGTATGCCGATGCTCATCGGAATCACCTGCGTCGCCATGCTGGGAGGCAGAGAGTATCAGTCTCCCAGCTACCTGATCCACCTGACAGGTAAAAAAACATATCTGTGTGTAACCACAGAGGTTTAAAGGGTTCAGTCTCCTCCTGTGTTCTAGCAAAAACATGAACAAAAACATACAAACCTTTTTTTCAGCAGCTACAAAAACAGAACGGACCCAGTGCAAATATTGAAATTAGATTTGAAGCTCTGCTCTTGTTGAAAGAGAAATTAGTAAGGAAATCAAAGGTGGTGCTAGAAGGACTGCGCCGCCACCATAATTCTGCGTGGCAGCCAGTGAACCAATTACGCCTTAATGCTGACAATTTGAAGGATTTTATTTCATTATATCATTTCCTCAGAAAAATACAACTCCCTTTTTAATGTGGGGGACGTGTGCCATTATGCCGGCAGAATTAAAAGAAAAGGAAGAAAGGGAAGAGAAGAGAAGGGAGGGCATAATTAAATTGAAAAGAACTAAGATGCTGAGATTTCATGTCGAGGCTCACTTTTGTTGGGAGTGAACTCTGAGGGACCCGGAGGCTCTTTGCTGTGTTGTGCGAGATCATTCACCTCTCACTTCAGAGGGTGAAAGGAAACTATACCCACTGCTGCCGGGCCAAAAGTAACAGCAGCATCAGTCAGAGGAGAAACTGAGAGCGAGTCTTCACTCTGGACGCTAATGGAGCGTTTAAACAATCAGGCAATCACAGTCTGCTGCACAGACATCACCAGCAGTCATGTTGTTCTTACACCCTGTGTAATTTCCAGAGACTGCAGAGAGAGGTGGCTTGAATATCAGAGACATTGGCCAGTGTCCAGAGTTTTCGTGCTTCTTCTGTCTTATCTTGAATTGAGGCTTCTCTATATTCCACTTTAATTTCCTTCACTGATATATACTTTGACACATGAATGGAAATAGTGCGAGCTTGTGAGGGACAGCTTCTTTATGGTAGGATGGCTCCTCTGGTCCAAAGGAAAGTCATTTCCTCTGGTCCTGCAAGGAAGGAAAATCTGCTGACGATGTCACCGTGACCTCTCACTGTCTCCCCCTCCCTCCGTTTCTGCCACCCCCTCCCCTTTTTCTCTTTCCCGGACAGGAAGTCATGTTTACGATGTCAAGCTGTTTCCTGAAGACCCAGTCGAGCTGATCATGGGGGAGGCCCTCACCCTGAACTGCACAGCGTTGGTGGAGTTCAACGCTGGAGTGGACATTCGATGGTCTTACCCTCGCAAACAGGTATGTAGCAGCAACAGTTGGTCACACATTCAACAGCATCAGTAAATTAAACACCTGAATTTCATTTAATCTCACCAGCCGAACAGTTGGGAGGACACTAAGCCCCACAGGGAAGCCCTGTCTCACGCCACAGAGGCTGTCAGCATCCTGACCATCCACAGTGTCAATGTCACGGACACTGGCCTGTACAGCTGCAACGTCACCAGCATGGACACAACACAAACCCAACAAACTCAGGTCATAGTTTATGGTAAGCAATAGTTCAGAGCAGTACTAATTGGCCATCCTCGTGTTCAATAAATCCTAAATATCACAGTAAAGGGAAAGTTCAGATCTGTTGAAGTGGGCACTTATCTATAGTCAGTGTATTGCCTACAACAGAAGGAATTCAGCATGGCCCCACGTTGGAGAAACAGGTAAGAACATTACCACAGAAGCTAAGCAATGTGGTGCCATGGACGGAGGCAGCAGCAAAAACATATTTTAGCCGCCTAAAAAAGGCTACCTTAAAAACTTAAAATACATTTTGCTGCTGCTCCCGTCCACAGCAGTACATTCCTGAGCTTCCATGGAGGTGCTCCTGACTGTTTCCGCCATCTATAGGTTATAAAACACTGACTGGATAAGTACCTCATACAACCCCAATTCAAAAAGTAGTCCTTTAATCATGAGCATCTGCACATATTAACAAGACTAAATGTGAAAATCTGAACCACATTTTATGGCAAGCTATTCAGTAACTGTCGAGACATCTCACTCAAAACCAAGAAAAAGAACCTTGTAGCGCTACATGAAAAGTCCATGAAGGTCTGTACTGAATTTTAAAAACATAGCAGGCCTATGTTACTTGCAATTATGGGATACTGGTAAATGCTAAAATGTATTACATAATGGTATGCAGATGACTATGTATTCTCTATAATAGAGCAGTAAAAGTGTAGCTTTACATTGCTACCATTACCTTACATTAGTCACCATAAGCTACAAGGACGGCTCAACTGGGAAAAAAATCCAGAGGATACTTAACTGAACAAGGTTATTTCATTGCTTATAATTTACATTTAAATAGAATGAAGAATTTATTTCATTTAAAAACCATGTGGTCTTGCTGTAAAGGAATAATCCACCAAAAATCTACCACATATTTAGCGCTTTAGGCTTGAATGGTGGCTCTGATTGCAATGGTCACCCCAAGAATCACAGCAAGAAAATGTGTTTAAATATCCATAAAACTTCTCTAACCACCTCGTGTGTAATCATCATTTAACTAGCAACACAATTAGGTGAAGATACTGTGTGAGTAAACAGTGATGTGATTTGAGATGTTTCAGCTCAAGTTTTGATCCCACAGCGGCCGAGTGTTTGATGCTCAGAAGATTTGTCTCTGTCTCTTCTTCCAGAAAAGCCATTCATCAGCCTCAACTACAGACATGGACCTGTGGTGGAGGTAACGGCTGGCCAGAAGTCCTTCAAATTACAAGTGAATGTGTCTGCCTTCCCCGCACCTGAAACACAATGGTAAGATGAGACTCTGGCGTCTTCATTAAATGTAATGGGCAATTTTCAAAAGCATAATTACGCTTCATACTGCTTAGGTTTACAGATTAATTTAGGGCACAGCAACTCAGCTGGGGGCTCATTGTAGGAAATTATCCTAACTGCTTATCCTGTCTTAACTGAAGTTTCAAACATAGGAAAGAAAATCCAACAGAATCAATTCCTATACTTATGGCTGTGTCTTATCCTATTTCTGACATCCCATCTTACCTTAAGAAATCCTCACTATAACTGTTCATTTGATTCTTCAGCTGGCACTCGTCCTGTCTGAATATTTGATTAGAAAGAACCAGTGGGTTACTCAGTATGGACAAGCTATAGTATCAACAGCTCTCAAGTCTCACTGGCCTTGATTTATAGTACCTCTTCTTCTTGTGGGTAACGTATACATTGCGGCGCCAGAGAACAGATAGCTTGGGTGACCTCTGTGAGGGTGCATGAAACGCAAAGCTGTGCAATTGTGATCTGTATGACCACTGGCAGAGTGCCATGCCTCCTTGTGGGCCTCTCCAGAGCCAGACTTAGCACATGGATCAAATCCGAAATTAATTGTCTTGGCAGTCGATACACGTTATACCCATTAATACATGATCCAAAATTCAAAGCATCATCAAACTGTTTGAGTGGCTTTAAAATCATTATACATTCATGTTGTTTCCTGTCTTCATTGTCATTGCCATACAGACTTATCAACAATGCTGCTGCAATTTTTGGCAGTTATTCTGAGTAGTAGGACAGGGTCTCACTTCCTCACCTGTGCTTCTGTCAAGGTTGGATTCCTATCCGAAGATATATAGGATTGTTTTTTCCAAAATGCAGTTAGGAAACATATTTCTGTAGCACCAAAGTGAGATAAGACATGAGTTAAGACTTAGAGACGTTCTGTAGTGAGGCCCCTGGAGTGTTTCCTGTGCTGTAGCAGCTGTGTTTTCTATGTCCAGGTATAAAGATGGCAAGCTGATAAACCAGCGCCCAGAGTTCAAGATGAAAAGGATGAGGATGCACCTAAACCACGCTTTGGAGATTAAGGATGTTTGTCAGGAGGATTCTGGGCTCTATGCGTTGGTGCTGAAGAACAGCGCAGCCGTGCTGGAGAAGAGGCTCAACATCACGCTTGTTGTCAACGGTAACTAGTCTGTCGCTCTGTGTGGCCTCAGGGAAAATCACAACAGATGTTTTGTGTCTAAAACATAAAAGAATGCACAACAGTTAACATTCCTGCTACAAAACTCTAGAGGTTTACTGTTTGTCTAAGCAAGGAGCGTGGAGTGTTTGCACAACTATGGAAGTATTTTGATGAGTATATTATTCATAATATCAGTCAAAGTGTGGATTGGATTTGTGGAAATGAAAAAAATATTAGCTGAAATACTGCAGAAGCTTAAATGTTGCATCAGTAAACAAACAATGTGCAAAGGGGTGATGGTGATAGATTGAATGACAGAGCAGTGGGGCCTGGAAATGCAAAGTACATGAAGGCATCATTAATGATAAATAAGGTGGGGAGCTACAGTGAAATGTCAGGATGTGCCTACGCTTGAGGATTAGTTACTTTTACTCTCTTGTACCTTCCTAAGAATATTTACCACAAGTAGTCTATGTCAACATAATTACTTGTGCAGTCTTATGTCTGCTTAAAATTTGCACCACATTTTGATGTAATTAAAGTGGCTGAAGCGGAGATGTAGTCTAAAATGCCACCTTAATGCATTTCCGTGTTGAGTTTCTCTTCATTTTATCCCAACCAGTGTTTCCTCTCTGTTTTGTAGTGGTCTCATACATCTCATAGCCGTGTATGTAGTATGAGTATTTGGGTGATTTTCTCTTTATTTGTTTTAGCTGTGTTACTAGCAAATAGTCCTGGCCTGGGTGTGTCCCTGTTCTGCCCAATTTTTATATCCTGGAGTAGGTCTATGACCCTTAATATTATGTCTGGCCGGCTGGATGGCTTCATTGCCTCTCCTTTTCCCCAGTTCCCCCACAGATCCATGAGAAAGAAGTGGCGGACCCATCCAGTCCTTACCCCAGTGGTAGCAGCCAGACTCTAACATGCACCGCCTATGGTCTCCCCACTCCCAAAGTCAGCTGGCAGTGGAGGGCCTGGGGCCCGTGTGTCTTCAACAGCACTGCGAGCCGACTGTAAGAGCACATATTTGCACACAGCACTGATTTTTTTTTGATTTTTTTTTTTTTTTACAATGTCTGTGTAACCAGTGTGGGAGCAGATAAGGTTTGATGGAATGGGACAGAAAAGAAGAGAGGTGGGGTGTGGGATGCAGTGCATGAAGCGTTACGTGGGGACCAAATAAGAGGAAGAGGTCAGTGTGAAATTATCCACTGGCTCTGGAGTGAAGAAGAGAGGGAGGAGATGATGAAGAAGGAGGTGGTGGGAAAAGGGATGTGGAGGTGGATGAAAAGAGCAGCAATAAAGAGGAAGGTGGAGGAGAGGTAAATAGAGGAAAGAGAAGACGAAAGGACAGTGTGTCTGTTCAAAATCCAACCTGC
>NC_065509.1:17633889-17718051 GCF_006386435.1 Epinephelus moara
GGGGTGCCTGTCCAAAATCCAACCCGCCCCCCCCCCCCCCCCCCCCACACACACACAGTAATAATGTGCCTGCAACTCTGCAGCTGATCTGCCGTAGCATAGCTCTCACACAGCGGTCTTACTTGCTGACATACATAGGCAAACACACACACATGCGCGCACAGACTCACCTGCTCATTTACATGTCAGAGATACACATAAACCACCGAGCTGCGTTTGAGTTCATCAGTGTGCTTTGTAACAAACACACACTTCAGTGCACATAGATATGGACAAACACACACAATGACACACACATGCAAAATTATTATCAGGCATCGCCCTCGGCATTTCCTCCCCTTCTCCATCTCCGCTAAATCCCACAACACGATATAATGGATTATGTTCTATCCCTATAAGCCCCGGTGTTGGTGCCGCTTCTCCTGAATATCCCTCTAATATTCACCTGCCTCCATTTTCCTCCAAGGCTTAATTTTTGAAGTTATTGCTGTTCTCTTGACCTTTCCATGTGGGCATGCAACACGAGGCGCCTAGACTGTACACTCAGACACGCACAACAGTGGCAGCTTAGCCTCAACTTTGGCCCCAGATGTTTTAGTTCATGCTCTGTCTCATGTACATGTGACATTTCACGGGCGCCGTCTGAGGCATGGCTGTGTTGACCTTATCTGGTGTGTGCAGTCAGAATTGAATTTTATTTTTTTAACTTGATGTCGAAGTATATAGTGTCCATGAACAGGATACTGAATTCACTGTAGTTGTTTTGAGCACCATCCTCTGCAAAACTTTAATGGGAACTACGCCCATTTTCAGAAATCATACATAATATACCTATGACCTCAGGCAGTCCAAAAATATTAGTAAACATGAGCAACTCTTTCCGAAATCCAAAATCAAGAGTGCTAAAGCTCTAAGTCGTGATTTTAAGTATGAAGTCTGGAACTGCTCCATTGACAGTGAATTGGTAAAGATGTTATAGAGCCTGTTTATATATGGTATTGACATTGTTTTGCTAATCCCATCACAAGTTGACAGCTGTGACACATCGTCCACTGTTACTTGCTAACATGCTTGATAGTGGATGTGTCAGTACAGCTGATATTGTTGTCAACACATCTAACACTTCTCCTTCCGTAGCCCAAATCAATGTTCGGTCACACAACACTTAAAACAACCATCACGTCCTGCACTGATGGCATAGTCCTTGTCGGGGTTGCATCAGGATGCATTTGCCTTTACAATACAAAAGATATCTCAAATCAAATCTGTCTCAGAGCACCTCTGCAAGTGGTTTGAGTGATTGGATCACAATGTGTCTTGTTGTTTACACATGTATTTAGCACTATTCACTTGTGAATAAAGCTCATTTGGATGTCAAGAAGAGAACAAACATTCTGTGGGTCCAAAAATCAGGCTGCCATTCATTGTCTATGGAGCAGCTCCAGACTCTTTACTTATGACATCGCAAGTTTTCGATTTACTTCTCTGGTGTCTAGCTTTGAATATCAATTGAACTTTCCTAGACTTAAGGTGGTGTTCACCCTTCAGAGTGAATAGTCTCATATGATGAGGACGGTGTCTTTATTAGCCATATTGCATGGACTATATTTGAAATATATGCTCACACTTACAAATTGTAGGGACTCCCATGTGGGTACAAAAAGCAGGTCCTCACAAGGTGTCAAGACTTGTTTTTAGTTTGTGGAATAGTTTGATATATAATGAGAAATACACTTATTTACTTTCTTTTTTGTAATTCCAATTAACAAAGTCATTAACAAAATGAGACGACAATCAAAAACAAAAACAAACAAACAGGCAGGAGGTCTAGCAAATACAGACAGATACTAATAGAGGAGAGGAAGCTATTCAGTTGCAGTGGTGAGCCAGTCATTAGTGCAACGTGTCACTTACAAGTGTACTATACCACATCATCAGTGTCTTTGCATGATCAAATTGTTCCCTGCAGACATGTATCTGCTGCAACTGGCCCATTGTTCATTAACCATATCATTTTTCCAATTTAATCTTCCCAACATCACTTCACAAGCAGTACTTTCCATCATTTGAACCATCCACATATTGAGTGTAGGAGTTTGAGGCTTCTTCCAACACCTTAGAATCATCTGAGCACAGCTTATAAGGCCAATTTTTAATATTCTAAATACAAATTTATTTAAATTTAGCACTACAGTTTTGTCACCAAGGAGACATAGTCTTGGCGTGTTGGGCAGCTCACGTTCTGACCATTTACCAGTATAATAAAACAATGTTTCTCCACAGGGGAGAAACCCCAGAACATTCCCATAATGCATGCATATACGTGCCACGTTCTTTTCTGCATTCCCAACATAGATCACCTTGAAATAGGCCCATAATATGAAGTCTCGTTGGAGTGTGATAATATATGTGAATTTTATATTGAATAAATTTACCTTTGGCGTCTCTGATATATTCCCTGGTGCTGAAAATAATCCTCTCCCATGTTTTTTCATCTAATTTACAACACAGATCTTTCTCCCATATCATCCTTGGATTACACTTATTTACTTTCATGAACAAGGAGAGTAGATCAAAATCACTGTCATGTCTGTACACTAAGTATGAAGCTACTGCCAGGACACAATTAGGTTAGCTTAGCATAAAGACTTGAAACGGGGAAACAACTAGTCTAGCCTTCCAGCACCTCTACATGAACACATCATACCTTGTTCGTATTTTACGTACAAAAAAAGTTGAAAAAACACAAGTTGTGATCATGTGCTGGACTATTTATTAGCCTATTTCTTGGCAACTTCTGATCAACATTGCCATTTTTACAGCCACACTGTTTTAGCTAAAAACCAACGTGGATAATATATGTGCAGTTGAAGAATTTCACCAAACCCCCAAATTCCCATGTCTTTGGAGCCCTCAAACATAGCTGTGGCCCTGTCAGGAAAAGTCTTTAGAAAATGAATGTAAAACAACGCAATGTTCTCTCAAGTGATGAAAACAGACAAGTGTGTGTGTGTGCACGTACTTGTATAAGCTACACAGTGAGGACCAAAGAACATATTTTAGCAACACAGTGAGGACATTTTTGCAAAGTGAGGACATTTGGGCTGGTCCTAACTTTTTCAGAGGCCTGTTTGAGGGTTAAGACTTTGTTTTAGGGTTCAGGGTAGAATTAGGTTTAGGTTAGGGTTAGGGTCAGGCGTTTAGTAGTTAAGGTTAGGTCAGGGGTTAGGGTTGGGGTTAGGGTTAGGAGCTAGGAATGCATTGTCAGTGAGGGTCCTCACAAAATTAGAAGTACAAGAATGTGTGTGTGTATGTAAGCTAATATTAGCAGTAGCATCTTATATAACAGTCATGACCAGCAGTTTTGTTGACAATATAATATTCTGAGGGTATAAAAACAGGCTCTTTCATCCACGTAAGATAATCTCTCAAATAAATGGTTTATGCATATGTATAATGATTTAATTTATTTAAGCATGTATACTGTTTGAAGATGGTAAAATGAAACTGACCCTGATTACCTTCTGTTAATGTTTAATATTTGTGTGCTGCCTTTAGGGTAAAATGCAATACAGAATTCCATTTCATGTTTCATTAGTTCTGCTATGATGTTCACACTATGGATCTTCATAATAGAAATTATGATGAAATACTTATTCCATTAGTTGCCAGGACACTTAGCATAATTGCATTGGCTTTGGAATGCCAAGGTAATGTTCAGATCTGAAATGCAACCCAATGCATGAGAAAAAAAAATCTCATAAAACCTTGGGATGTCTGGTTTGATGTGTTTCTATATTCTCCCCACTGCCCACTCTCTGCTATGCATGTCAATGAGGGGGAGATGTCATGAATGCGTCTGTGCTTCTCTCCAGGGTCCGACGAGACAGGAGGGGCCGGAGTGACAGGATCGCAGACTGTCAGAACTGGCAGGACATTAACTCGGAAAATGCCATGAATGAAATTGAGGCCATCGAAACGTCAGTTGAAGTGGTGGATGGCCGACAAAAGGTTCATCACTGCTGTTTGATTGTCACTGCCGTTCTGTGTAAAAGCCCACCTATTCCTTAATTTAAATCAAACCACAATGTAATTCAGTAATTAAATGATTAATGATAGGATTGAAATTTCCATAACAGAGCAACTGAATATGATTAGGATGTAGCCCAGAAAAGAAGGCATTTATGTAAGTGGACTTATCTGTGAACTGTGATGTTTTTATGTAAGCGTCCCAAATTCTGAGCTCCATAACAAAATTTGTCAATCACGAGCCATTTCCACAGCAGAAATATTTAGAACAGCCTTCCTCTGCAGACTTCCTGTAACGACTGGTTATAAACACATCCAGGCTCGCATGCAAAGGGTGCATGTGCCCATACACATGTCTGTACATTTATACATCACAAACATAAGAGGAAATTATCACACGATAAGCACTCACAGACACAGGCACACACACACACAAAGTCCTGATGGTTATCCAGTCACACCTGAGGAAGTTTGTTTCTTGTTGGCCTGTCAGCACAAAGTCTGGTTCGTGTCAGCTCACGACCAATTACATGACAGCAGACTGCACTTCCTTTTAGAACATGCGTGTTTCCTCCAGATGAAATAAAGTCTCATCCACCTTTTCTCACCTCACAGACAGTGAGCAGGCTTCAGATTGGCAACGCCAGTGTTTCCGTCATGTACAAGTGCTCGGCTGAAAACAAAGTCGGCAAAGATGAGCGGCTGATCTACTTCTATGTAACCAGTAAGTTGACTATGAAGAACACAGAACACAGAATAATTAAAGGGTCTGTTCCCCCTTGAATCCTCTCTAGTGTTATGTAGCCATGCAGATAATTGTGGTTTTATTTGCTGAGATTACCATCTCTGAGGTTCACCCTATTACAGTGGAGGTGACAGAGAATTAGTGTTCCTCCCAGCATTGGAAAATTACATTTAGAAAATTCAAGAGCCACATTACTCTCTACATGGATGGCTTATTAAAAATGCCCCTCTTGCACAAGCCCAGGAAGCACCATGGGATTTAAGTTAAAAAATGTTGATTTGTTTTCTTGTAATTTGGGTAAACCAACGCTTTAAAGGAATACTTCACCTCTCATTTATGTATCAATTTCTCACCCTGTGTTGTTTTTCTCACATGCCTCCACCGGAAATGAAAAATCCAAAACTGGAGAAAATTCTTGATGAGCTAAGGTCATAGGGGTCCATATTTAACAACAGCAAAGCTATATCCAAACAAACTGATTACAAACTCTCACACAACTTGTGCAGTATAGTCCAAGTCTCATTAATCTCAGTGCTTCCCAAACAGACAGTTCTTTCCAACAAGAAACTGAACTAAAAGTGAAACTTAGCTATGCACTCTTCATAGCCAGAGTCCATTGACAAAAACAGTAATTTTACCTTGCTGAACACAGGAGCTGCTGGTGTACCGCTGCCTCAGTCTGTTTGTTTGTTTGTGTTATTTTGCGACTTTGGTGAATCCACACTAACCCTTTAAAACACCAAAGTCATGCAATAACACAGATGAACATAATGACTGAGGCAGCGGTAGACCTGTAGCTCCTGTGTTTAGCGAGGTAAAATTACTGTTTTTGTCAATGGAGTCTGGCTTTGAAGAGAGCATAGATAAGTTTCACTTTTAGTTTGGTTCCCTATTGGAAAGGGCTGCCTGTTTGAGAAGTACTGAGCATATGACTGGATAAATGAGACTAAGATTATACTGCACAAGTTGTGTGAGACTTTGTGAACATTGTGTGTTGTGATATTGTAGCTTTGCTGTTGTAAAACATGGGCACCTATGACTTCAATTCATCAAGAATTTTCTCCAGTTTTTGGATTCTTTGTTCAATGGAGGCAAATACAATGTAATATGGGGTGAGTAAATGATATACAAATGATTGTTTTGGGGGTAAAGTATTCTCTAAAGGAATAATTTTCATTAATATTCAGTGCACAAGTTCAATCTTGCCTAACCTCCCAACCTGCCCTTCTCTTTATCTTCAAAGCCATCCCTGAGGGGTTCAGTGTGGATGTTGAGCCGTCGGAGAATCTTCTAAAGCAGGACAAAGTTTCCCTCAGCTGCAGCGCTGACAATTACACCTATGAGTATCTGCAGTGGTATCGCCTCAACCCCCAGGCCCTGCAGGGCAAGCAGGGCAAGCCCCAGGAGCTGGACTGCAGGAGCGTGCACCTCTACGCTGACAGCCTTGACGGCCAGCTTTCCTTTCAGGGGCCTTCCAACAGCTGGGTCCTGGACTTCACCATCCCCTCGGTACAGCTGGAGGATGAGGGTCATTATGTGTGTGAGGCTCAGAGCAGGCGGAATGGGGAGAAACAGTGCCTGTTCAGATACATCTCTGTAAAAGGTGAGAGATAAAAGAGATGAAAGCCCCAGATACAGACATACACACATTGCCCAGCATAAAGAGTAGTCACTCTCAACCATGGCTAATTATAGAGAAAGGCTCAACCTTTGGCAGCGGAAACACACTGGCAGCTGTTGCTGAGACGCTGGAGGCTTAAAAATACACACTCTCACAAAGCCCACACAGCCTGATACCCACATCCACATGTAATGGAGAGAGTACCTGGTGTTTGCGGAGCATCAATAGTGACAGAAAACAGTGCTGAGGCGCTGCAAGGCAAAAATACACAAACAAATTCCTGCTTCATTCATGCTGTGTGCTGTAACCCTGCATCAATGCCTGGAGGATAGATGTATATTTTAATAGAATTTTCTGACTTTTGCCCTTTTTCAATCTTGTGAGACCCTAAGGTAAAATTGCATGAACATTGACAGTTGTGTTCACATCAGTGCCGACAAGTGCTAGTGTTGATTTCCCTTTCCCTATCCTGCTCCCTTTCCGTAGCCCTGGAGGCGCCCCGCTACAAGCTCAGCCTCACCAACCAGACAGTGAATGTGACTGAGTCCCTGCGGATGGAGTGTGACGTGGAGGGCAGACCTGTGCCCCGCCTTTCCTGGTTCAAAGACAACCAGCCTCTCCACCAAATGTCAGGTGTGTGAGTACACCTACACAGGTGATGCACGCGTTTACACAACAGTGCAGCTGCTCACCCGCCTACCCTGGGCATACACACACTCTCACACACTAACACTTACTCATAAATTTTTCCCCTCTGGATCTTAATTTAGCAGGACTCATATCTCATTATTCTGTTCAGGTGAATACTCGATAAAATTGGCTTCTTTCTGGCTTCACATTAGATAACAGAGCAGAGACACCTACTTGCACAGAACTCTGTTGGAAAAATGTAATTAGATTCTTTATTACACCCAAAATTAGGGGCATATACTTGCCTACGGCACATCTATGTTGGAGAAAATGTGGAGGAACAAATGTAGACCGTTCCCTTGTATTTCGGCTTTGTCCTAAACTTGTACAGTTGTTGGGAAATGTTCATGACTATTATCAAAATTCGGTCATGTGAAGTACTGGACTTTGGTTATATGACAGGAAATACATTGTTAAGAGAAGACAGATATTGGTTGGCTGTTGGAAGTCTTGATGGTTGTTTGTAAAAAGGTCATTACATTGAGAAGGTCATTACATTGGTACAGAACCAATGACTGTGTATAAAGATGGACAGCATGTCTCCACTTCTTCTCACTGTTCAAAAATTAACCCAAAACATCCCGGATACGGCCGACATAAGTTGGAGCCAGAGTCTTCAGAAACTGGAACCAAGATATTGAGTTCCTGGCCTGCCTATACATCCGCCTGACACATTGATCCCGAGCACACTATAACATCAAATAACTAATTAAAACCAAACCTAACAGACAAATGAACACTTGAACAAACATCGGCATTATAAGAGCTGCCTAAAATGACAGAAACCATCTTAGGTATAGATTGGCCTATGTCCCATCCGCTAACAAAGAGGGGGCGGGGGTTATGACCTTTACTGCTGCCACCAGAGGGCATTTGAGATGTGTAGAACTACAACTCCCGAGTCCATCACGTGATGCCACTGGCCCCAAAAAGACTTTTCCCATTGACTCACATTGGGAAAGAGATGTCTGTAAATCAGTGGATACATTTTTTCTGAGCATCACAAACCCCTCGAAACAACTTTTCAATATCCATTGGTCCGATAAAGAGCTACACAAAAGAGCCGCACAATTAAATCATATTCAAGTTAGCAGAGCACTGAAATGGAAGCAGATGGCTCGGCCAACGGAAGTCTCAAGTGCACCTGAGAGACAGAGCGCATTAATGTCCGGTCCCAAACAAAGGGGAAAACAATTCATCATCATCATCCACTGACTTTGTATTATGTGAGCAAACAAGCAAACTACACAAAAACACCTAAAAGCTGCTTTGTATTAGGAGGATGCACTGCCAACATGCTAAAGAATCTATAACTAAGGTTTTACAAGCTGCCAAACTGAAAGACTGAGCTTTAAAGCAATAAGATGTGAAACACCAGCAGGAATATAGAGGAAAACTTTGGGATCCTAACACTCAGTATGCCAATGTGCCTAATTGTAGACAGAAAAACAGTAGAGATTGTATCATGTACAAGATAGGTAAGGAGAGGGGACACTGAGATAGATCACCAAGATTAAGATGTAACTTTTCCTCTCTGGTAGTCATAAGGCACTAAAATAATCCTTAGACAGGCTGACATCTAATGCTTTTAGCGAGCTACAGCTATTATGTTAGCGTTTCAGCCCTTAGTTGCCTTTTGTAGAGCTGCAAGTTCTTACCCCCGGTGGGTATGATGCATTAATGATCTGTCGCTATGGGCCCACTATTCAAGGGCTCTGGGCCCAATAATGCATAAGCAGCGCTGATCATCTGGGTAATTTTAAATGTGGCAATTGAATGTTTTTGGCTTCATGCGCCACTTAGCACCTTTCATAGAAATGAACAGGGCCCCGCCTCCAATGCTGTATCCAGGTCTCTTTATGCATCCTCGTAGCTGTCATGTCGTCCATCTTTATACGTATATACTAGTCTATAGGCAGAACTAACAACACAAGATAGATGTCTTGTCAATTTTTAAATTCCTCACAAACTAATTTGATAATTGATTAATCCGTTTGAGCAATTTCTTAAAGAAAAAGAGTCAAAGTTCTCTGATTCTGGCTTCTTAAATGTTAATATTTTTTGGTTTGTTACTTCTTTATGACAGTAAACTGACTCTTTTGAGGACATCATCTTGGGCTTTGGGAAACATTGACATTTTTCACCTTTTTCCTGACACTTTAGAGACCACACAACTAATCAGCTAATGGAGAAAATAACTGACGGATTGATCGACAGTGAAAACAGTTGTTAGTTGCAGCCCTAAAATAAGTATATACTCATAGGATGAGAGCTCAACAGGAGTGACGTCAAGAGAAATGGATGTTTACACATTCAACAGAATGAGAGAACGAATCGCTGAAAATGTCACAGGAATAAATAGGTTTTATGGGGGCAGGGCAATCTAGATGTTTTAATATTTTCTTTTTTATTTGTTTGGGTGTATGTAATCTATCTGTAATGGAAAACTTTTAAAAAAGTATTTAAAAAAGCAGAAACAATAAGCTTTGTTAATATTTACTCAGCGAGTGACAACATTTGGCAGATGTTGCTGTTTTTTTGTTGCACTTTGACGAATGGCAATCCAGCTATTAAAAGCCGACATGGGCGCACACACACAGATACACAACCACCCACCAGCCCACCCACACACTCATACTGTTGAACAAATGTGTCAAACAGAACCAACGACAAAAATACTTGTACGGATGTGTTTGCTGCTCATATGCACACCCACACGCGCACATAAAAGCCTGCAGGCCGATAGACATGGCTCATTAGCTTTCTCAGCGTGCATCTTTTCTTAACATCTGAAGGATATGTGGGGGTGGGAGGGAGGAGGCGGGGTGGTCAATACGGATCTGAGTGACAGCTGATGATCGGGGTTCACTCAGAGGGGCTGCTGGGACACCTCGCAGGGGGACGGGATTATAAATGAACGCTATGGATTGAAGTCCAGAGGTGTGACAGGAATTCAGGAAATGTTGTTGAAAAAGTTGCTGGATTTACGATGTGAGAGGTGCAGGAGTATTGAAGTGTGGCGTTGTGTGTGTGTGTGTGTGTGTGTGTGTGTCATTATTCAGGGATCCAGCTGCAGGACTCAAACCGCACACTGAGTATCCAAAGGGTTACAGAGGAGGACGCTGGGCTTTACACCTGCACCGCCTGCAACCAGCGTGGTTGTGTCCACTCCTCAGCCGCCGTACAGGTCATCGGTGAGACAGCCACACACACAAACACACACACACACACACACACACTCACAACACACACAAACACACACACACACACACACACACTCACAGGTACAGAAACAGACGGCTGCATACAATCACAAAGACACCTGAATCCACTCGCTCACATGCTCGCTGCTGACATGCTTCTCTGAGTGCACTCAGGCCTGAAATCACAGTTGCCCTTGAGCTCCCATCTCCACACACAAAATGTACATGTCTGGATTTTACACATTCACCTCACACTTTTCACTGCAGCTGTTGGTTTTTTTATGTGCTTTTGTTGAGTATAGCTCTCCACAGCAAAAAAAATCAAGGAGCATTGACTGCTGGGACATTTCATATTCAGAGTGAATAATTTAATGGGTTTGCTGGAAGTGTGCTCATGATGAATGGCTGAAATGATTAAGTGACTGCACAGCACATTGATGTAACCTAAAGATTTTCAATGTAAGGAGTTTGCGAGAAGGATCAATAGTCTGTAATATAGCACCCCCTACAGTTGGTGAAGAGTAGTGTCACCAAAGAAAGATCAAGGCCTGTGAGAGAACAGAGTGGTTTCAGACAAAACATTTCCATCTTAACGTCTCTTTCTTTCTTTGTGTCTGTCAAGGTTCAAGCGATAAGGCCAATGTGGAGATTGTAATCCTCATCGGGACCGGAGTCATCGCTGTTTTCTTCTGGGCCTTGCTCATCCTTATCTTCTGCAATGTGAAGCGGGTCAGAGGGCGCCACGTTTTCTTTTTTGTGTGTGTCCGTGTGTTTGTGAGAGAAACTGACGGTGAAACTTTAACCTCTGACTCACAACATGTCTGTTGCCGTTAGAGCGCAACCAGTTTGATCTTGGAGGACAGTCTGCAGTTTACACCGCAGACAGAATCAGACAATATCTGCTGGGAAGGACTCTAATTAGTCGTCGCGCGTCTATAATGAGGCTCAAATTGCTTTTTATTTTTCCTCACTTGGTCACTTATTAGATCGCCTCACACTGTCGCTCGACAGTGAGTTCACAGTGTGATGCTGTCATTAACAAATTAATTAAGAGACAGCTTGTTATGCAGAGATGGCTCCTTTTTCTCTCCTCTGTCTTACAGTGGCTCAGTAGCTCTTTTTGTCTTTTGCCTTGCTCAGTTGTGTGCAGAAAATCATTAGTGCCAGGTATAAGAAAAAGTAAATCAGAGAAGGATTTTTTTGTGCATTTCGAGAATAAAGTCAGAATGTTGTAAATTAAGTTTAAATTTGAACTTTTAGAGCAAACCAAACTACTAGCGTTAGCGCATATGGCTGCCTCTAAAAATGCCTTGTGTAGATGAACTAGTGAAACTGTACTTCAGAATTCGTTCCAGTAACAGGTAATTTATTTTTAAACAAGGTTTGGTGATAAGAATTAGGACTTTGAAGAGACTGTGCCAAAATTGAAGTGTCTGTTCAGAAGGAGATACTGCACAGACTTGCAAGTTGGCTGGTAATAGACAGATTCAAGGGTACTGATGGTTACATCTGCGTGCAATACAGAGAGGATATGTTGTAATACAAGACAATTTGATGGACCACAGGAGTTGACTTTATTTTCTACATTTCGACTTTATTCCTGAAATACAAAAAAAAGTCCTCCTGTGATTGACTTTTCCTCATGCCTGGTCCTATTACCGAAAGGTCACTTTTTTCTCAACATATCGACTTTATTGTCGAAACAAAACAAAACTAAAGTATCTTGTTCCTCTTGTTTATCCTCATGCCTGGCTCGAGGCAAGATCATAAAATGCGACCCCCCCTCCTACCAAAAAAAAAAAGAAAGAAAATAATGAGAACACTGAGAACTGGTGTAACCCTCTAATATTATCCTAATAGACGATCACATCACACCAGCTCCTCTCATCATCTTCAATGCTTTACAAGCAGCAGACAGGTTAATGAGCTGAGAGAAGAGTCCAAGCTGGCTGTCTAATAGAAAACCCATTTTCTCTGAGATGCAAAAATATACAGTACCCTAGAGATTAATATGCAGGATACCAAGTTTTAGCAGTGTGTTAACATCTATAATATTAATATAGATATACTGGACTGAATTTACAGTGTAGGAGAGACTGAAACTGAAGCTATTTTAGAAAATAATTAGTGCCACATCTAAAGACCTATTTACGCTGTAAGTGCCTCTTGACTGAATGTTTTTTAATTGCTTAAGTTAAAAGGTTGCATTCGTCATATGAGGTGCAAACGTGTGCGCCACAATGCCACTAATGTAAATACTATGAGAAAAGCAACCAGTCACTTCCATAAACCAAGGGCTCCCTTTAATAATCCTGCTGAGATGACAGATTGTAAAGAGGAAATGAAGAGTTCATTTGCAAAACAGATAAGAGCCGTTCTTAAAATGAATAAACCGGCAGTGTGATTGATATTCCTTTGAGTGCACAATAAAAAAAACATGGTGTATGAAAATTTAAAGACTTTCATACCAGTTTGACAGATGTTCCCTGACTTGCACGCACAAACACAAAAATATGACTTAGGAAAATAAATGAGAATGGAAATATATGTTTTTTTCAAATGAGTCCTTCAAATGGTGCTTGGAAGTTTGCTTTGAATAAAAATGGCTACTGTTTTATTAATAATCTCACTGTATGAAGTGAAATAGGTGTAAAACAGTTCTTAAAGCTGAGGTAGGCAAGAATCTGTAAATATATAACATAATATACACAGCATATGCACACATTTCATACCATAAGCCAGTGTTTCCCATACATTGATTTATTTAATCCTATTTCATTGTGTAGTTGCCCATAGCTCATTCACTTAGCCCTCCCTTACCCTGTTCTCTCTTCCCACGGTCCTACCGCCTCACTCCCCGCCACTGTGTGCTGCTTCCTCTGGAGGAGAGCCAGCAGCAGCACAGAAGACAGACCTTCGTTCCATAGCTGTAGCAGCCCGAATTCAGCCAGTGCAGTCCAGGTTTAACCTGTGTAACAGCAGCAACAGAAAGTTTACTGATCTGGCAGCAAATTGGGGCTTTCTTGTTTGCACTGGCTTTGATTTGTGTTGCTACATGCTAACTGGAGGTTCATCTCTGGATCTGCTCCCCACTCTCCTGCTGGTGAGGTGGTCTGCAGCAGCAATCAAGTCTCTAGCTACATTACAGAACTTAAAGCCACAGCCGTGAG
The DNA here is from genome assembly GCF_006386435.1 of Epinephelus moara. Classification (NCBI taxonomy): domain Eukaryota; kingdom Metazoa; phylum Chordata; class Actinopteri; order Perciformes; family Serranidae; genus Epinephelus; species Epinephelus moara. Next base: position 17,647,348 of record NC_065509.1, read on the forward strand.
CCTTTAGCTCCAGTTAGTAGAAGGCTAAACTATTAGCAACATTTTCTGTCCATCTCTGAAACTCTTTGTGTTTAATTTTGTTTATTATCAGACACTTTTTTTTTACTCTCTTCTTGATAAGTCCATCTCCCTTGTTTGGGTTGCAGGGTAGGCAGTTGTTGCCAATGCTGAAATAGCAACTTTCCCTACAGGATTCTCCGCTTTGGAATCAGGCTTTCACAAAGGGACGTGTTCCCAAACAGCCAACAGGCACTCCCTGTCTCTGAAATGAACTGTGTTGGCCAGAGTCTCCCGTCGACCCTAGATATTCTAAAGCCAGAAAACAGAGCCAAGAGGAGGTGCAGAAGTCTGGTGTTCTCAGGCCACTTGAATTTGAATATGCTCGAAGTTTATTATGGGATTTTTGCCAAAATCAAACTGCCTACTTCAGTTTTAATTGTTTCGAAAAGCCACATAGAGTCATTTACAGTACCATGAGATCAAGTTGTGTATGAAGATTAATATAGTTAATGAATGCATCTGCTGTGGATAAAATGGCTGCCATCAAAAACTGGAGGCTATAGCTTTAATGCACATATTCCTGCTGCTAATGGCTACAGGTGTCTAACTACACATCATTAGACCTATACTGCCTGTACCAGCAGTTGGCCCTGAAAGCCATCCAATAGGAAAATGGTTGCTTTTACTGTAATATGCTTTCTGATTGTCAAAATTTTGTATAGAAAGTCAGCCTTCGCTCCAGCTTGATCAAATTCAGATTTTGACTCATCTAATGTGATAGCAGCTTTTATCATCCTGAGCGTGATAGAAGCCTGTCTCTTTAGCTGAGGAGAAAACATCACAGCCGACAGGATCACATGTTCAGTACACACTATAGTCGATGTTTGACGTGAGCTCTTTGTCTCTCTGAACCTCAGGTTAACCCGGCAGACATAAAGACGGGCTATCTGTCAATCATCATGGACCCGGGGGAGGTGCCTCTGGATGAGCAGTGTGAATACCTGCCCTACGACTCCTCGCAGTGGGAGATCTCCAGAGACAGACTCCGACTTGGTGAGCAGTCGGGAAGGGTGGGAGAAAAGGATGTATGTATGTTGGTACAAACAAGTGAATGGGAGCGAGGGGAGGGGGTGAGGGGGGGGGGGGTTGTGAGGAAGGAAATATGCAGGCAGAGATGGAAGCGAATAGATGGATGAAACTGAATTAGTTTTCCATTTCCAGAATCCTTAATGGCATGAGTTTGGATCGCAGCCAGCCGGGCAAAGAGCTGCCAAGTAAAGTGCTAATGTTAAATATGTGCTCATTCCCAGCACAGCTTCTTAAAAACGCCCTGAGGAAAAGCATCTGTTCCACGACAGATCCCAACTTATGGGAACATGTTGTTTCCAAATGCTGCAATTGAGATTCTTATTCCTCTGCCCCCCCCCCCCCTTGTCTATATGGATGCCAGATGCATTTACATTTTGCAACTGCTCCCGACCGTGACTGTTTGTGTATCCCAATGAGACTCAAAACCAAGCCTGCATAGATCAATGAGCATGAATATTTTGTGTTTTTCTGTTCTTTCTCCTGACATAGGAAAGGTTTTAGGCCACGGTGCCTTTGGAAAAGTAATTGAAGCATCAATCTATGGCATCAACAAGAGCAACAGTTTGGACACAGTGGCTGTCAAGATGTTGAAGGGTGAGATTTGTCTTTGTGTTTCATTGTTGTAGGAAGTTTTCTAAGAAGCCAAGTGATGAATGATGTATGTAACATATGACCTAGTTATTTAACAACACATAAACAAACAATGAGATTGTTAAATAATGTTCCACTTTGTGTGTGTGTGTGTGTGTGTGTGTGTGTGTGTGTCTTTCAGACGGAGCCACAGCCAGTGAGCACAAGGCCTTGATGTCGGAGTTAAAGATACTGATCCACATTGGTAACCATCTGAATGTGGTGAACCTGTTAGGAGCCTGCACCAAACCAAATGGTGAGATTTACATGTGTTACATCTCATATGTGTGTGTGTAATACACACATATGAGAAAATATCAAATATTCATGTCATAATTAGTGGTTTTAGAGATTAAAGGGTACCATCTGTATTTTTCAACCTGGTCCCATTTTTCCATGCTTTTGTGTCAAAGTGATGAATGGGAATAACATCTTTTTAAAATTGGTCCAGTATTGTGCACGACTGCTGCAGCTGCCAGCAGTGAATCAGGCTGCAATGTGACCACACTGGGCATGTTTGCACCGTCAATGTTCATTGACTAAAAGTGCTTGTTTTTGCCACTGACAGGCTCAGATTATTATTTTAGGTGTCTGACAACATTATAGAAAGGATCCCTAGACATAGACATTTTTGCTGGAGAGTAAGATCCTTTTTGATTAGCCAGAGCCAGCCCTGAAATCGCTATCGCCAAACCAACCAGACTCCATGTAAATGAACAGCAATTTTATCATCGTAAAACACACTTCATTCAATGTTGATAGAAACAAAATACAACTCACAAAATCTGGCTCGTCTTTTCACTGTTCCAACAATCACCAAGTCTTGTTTGGTTGAAATAAACCCATAATCCACCCAGTTAGATGTGAAAATATTCTGGCTCTGTACAAACTAAAATTACTGGTTTTTTTACATGGAGTCTGGTGGGTTTGGTGATGGTGATTTCAGGGCTGGTTCTGGTTCAACAAAAAGTATCTTACTCTTTAACAGTAAAGGTCTATTTCTGTATGGATACAGTCAGTAAGTTGGTAGACACTTAAAATAACAATCTGAACCTGTCAGTGGCAAAAACAAGCACTTCTAATGGACGTAAATAGGACAGTGAGAACATGCCTAATTTTTTAAATAATTTTTTCTGTCGAAGCCACAGAGAGCCACTATAGAGCCGCAGGCCGCCTACCCCTGCCCTAGCGGTTACATTACAGCCTGTTTAGCTGCTGTCAGCTGCAGTGCTTTGCTCAGTACTTGGCCAACTTCAAAAACTGTTGTTTCCACTAGTCACTTAGACACAAAACATGGTGAATAGGATTCAGATTGAAATATACCAAACTTGTGTGTTCATGAGCTTTAAGTTGTAATGTGGTTACAACCTAATACCATATAACAAATTACATGCAAGGTGAAATTGACATGCATTATGTGAATTAATGAAAAGTTTTCTTACCATCAACCAAACATCTACTTTTGTCCACCATATTTCTGCAAATATGACGTCAAAGACAGCAAGTTTTCACAGACTTTCCAACTTGAGGCTGCGTTCTTGTGAATCTTTCCAGTCAGGACCTCATTTTCCCAATCATTCCGACACCACATGAAAGCCCTCAAAACTCTTTTTTGTGGGTGTTTACATGATGTTGTCTCCCCCCTGCAGCTTCCACACAACATTTTTTAGAAAAAAGTCAAACAGCTGCCTCTCTTTTTCTTTGACACCCTGATTTTATGTCCATACATCAGTTTGACCCGTGAGCACGTTTTTGAGGGGCACACATCTGAAAATGTTTAACCCTGTTTACCCTAACAAAGGAAATGCTTACAGAAGGCCACCTCTCACTATTTTGAAGATGTGAAAAAACGAGCTCCTTAACAAGAGGCAGAGGTCATTTTAATGTGTTTTATCAAGTGAAGAAACATTTCAGGGTGTGTTGAAATATTTGTAGCTTTATTCTTACAGTCACTGTGAAGCTGAGTGTTGTATTGTCTTTGTCATCAGGTCCATTGATGGTGATAGTGGAATACTGCAAGTATGGGAATCTGTCCAACTTCCTACGAGCCAAGAGAGAGTTTTTCCTCCCGTACAGGGTACCCAAAACACTGCAGACACTGAAGCACTGTTTACTGTTTTATGTTTGTTTGTCCTGCTGCAGAGAGAATCGTCTTTGCTTCAGTCGAGCCAATATTTCTTTCTTTGCTCTGTTGTCTTTATTCAACACTAGTTTTTTCTTCCCACAAAACTATGTATTGATTTTGGTGATGACGCACTGACTTGTTCCCACACTCAGGATCGCTCTCCTAAAACTCAGAGCCAGGTGAGACGGATGATTGAGGCGGGTCAAATGGACCAAAGAGCTCGCCACCCACCTTCTCCTCCCTCCTCCACTCTCACCGGTCCTCAGAGTCCATCAACCAACGCGCCCAGTGAGAATCCTGCTGTGGAGAAATGTGAGTCTGTTTAATTCACAAGAGCATGTTACATAACTCATTGTATCTTTACAGTTCTTCTTCTTTTTTCTGTCTGTGGCTGACCTTCTTTTCATCTTCTCTCTCCAGTGGAGGACTTGTGGAAAACTCCCCTGACAATAGAAGACCTCATTTGCTACAGTTTCCAGGTGGCTCGTGGGATGGAGTTCCTGGCCTCCAGAAAGGTTAATTATCATGACTTGTCATCAGAGGTTGTAGCCTGGATCATTCAGCTTTCCAGTCCTTTGTGCTTGTTAATTAACCATGTGACCATGAACTAGGGCTGTGCCATGATCCCATACTGCTTATTACTGATAAGCAGGATTTGAATATGTAGCGTGTTTACACAGGAAAAGAGACAACATTAAATATATTCCAAAATGTCAGGTTGCATAATAGATCCAATTACTTTGTTTGCATGTGCTGTTAATGAACACTATTCTCCCACAATGCAGTGCACTAAGGAAACTGAGAAATACTCACAGCTGCATAAAAAAAAAAAAAAGGAGTTAGGCACCTTTGGAAAAACATGTTGCTTCCTCTTTAACATGTAATTGGCAACGATATTAAATCAAATAAAATCTGACCAAATGATAAATTCAGGTCAATTTGAATTTCAAATTTAATTGTACTAAAAATGTAATTAATTAAAAGTTACATTATACAAAAATTATTAGATAAAAAAAACGCAAATTATATTCAGAATTTATGATTTAAATCATTTATTTATTTGAATAATTAATTGATTTAAAAATTTAAAATAATAAAAAAATAAAAAATAAATAAATAAAGTTATACATAAAATTCAGAATTTAAAAATTATTAATCAAATAAAAAAAATAAAAAATGAAACAAACATTACCTTTTTAATTATTATTATTTATTTTTTTTTTAAGATATTTTTGGGGGCATTTTTTAGCCTTTATTTGATAGGACAGACAAGTGTTAAAGGGGGGAGAGAGAGGGAGTAACATGCAGCAAAGGGCCACAGGCTGGAGTTGAACCCGGGCCGCTGCGGCAACAGCCTTGTACGTGGGGCGCCTGCTCTACCACTAAGCCACCAACACCCCCATTACCTTTTTGATTTGATTCTATTAAATCTGACATTTAGCACAGACTCTTTGGGTAATCTGTTGATGCCAGTCTGCATTATTCATTTAATGTGGTGATTATTTAATGTACAATTAATGAACTGTCAAACAAATGTCAATCTTGATTTTTCTTTCACACAGACAGCTGAGATTTTTTTTTATGTACACCAGCACCGATCCAAGTATTGACGAGATGTGCAAACTGTCATCTGTGCTGTTACTGGATTTGTTGATGAGCTGATTTAATTCACATTAACAGCCACAGCCCATCTCATGTGTGAATCCACTGGTAATCGGGTGAATAATGAAGTTTAAATGGGGACAAGAAAAGCGGATGTAATTTATAATGAATATAAACAATGTGACCAGACTAAGCGGACTCACAGTTGTGACCTGGTAGGCACGTTTACTCGACAGCTATGTGAATGATGTTGGGTCTCCTGTAGTGATTCCACAGAGCTCAGCCTGGCTGAGACATATTCCAGTCCTGCTGACAAACTGGCACAGAGATACACACAGGCACACACACACACACACACAGATTTTAAGGCAACAGATTATTAAAATAAACAAGTGAATGTTTGGTTATTCCAAATCGTATCTGTAATTCACTCATCAGAGAAAACAGGTTGGAATCAATGCATGCAAAACTTCCCGTGAACATACAGACACACAAACATGCACACGCACCTGCCCTGCAGAGTTATGATGTATGTGCTGTCGTGTGTGTATCCACAGTGTATCCACAGAGACCTGGCAGCCCGCAACATTCTCCTGTCAGAAAACAACATCGTGAAGATCTGTGACTTCGGCCTGGCCAGAGACATATACAAAGACCCCGACTATGTCAGGAAAGGCAATGTACGGCATCCTCACAGGCTCATTATCCATCTCCATTCACCTTGAGGGAACACTTAACTCCTTCTTTCTCTGTTTTTTAATCACCCACTTAATGGTTACATTTAAAGGTGGGTGTATTTTGTGTTTATGTGACTGTCGGGTAACGCTTGTCTGGTGTTTCAATGCTTCATCAGGCTCGTCTGCCTTTAAAGTGGATGGCTCCAGAGAGCATCTTTGACAAAGTGTACACCAGCCAGAGTGACGTGTGGTCCTTTGGAGTTCTCCTCTGGGAAATCTTCTCACTGGGTAAAAACACCCATTTCATCATTTGTATAGAAAAATCAAATGGTTTCAATACAGTCTCCTCCACAAGTGTGTGGTGCTTACGAGAGCCTATCAATCTCAGCTCCTGCCAGGAGCAATCAGGAATTTATTCTTCATTAACTTTTAGAGGCAGAATAAATCTTAATCACTGTTATCCAAACACACAATAAGCTGTTTTTTTCTGTCTCTGACATGTTAATTAATGTTTCATCCTCCTCTTGTCCGCCCTCAGGTGCGTCTCCATACCCGGGAGTGCAGATTGACGAAGACTTTTGCAAGCGGTTGAAAGATGGCGTGAGGATGAGGGCACCTGAGACTGCCTCCCCTGAAATGTAAGCGTGGGCTGTGATTTATTGTTTCTCTCATCGTTGGCTGTCAAATTAGATTTGTAGTCCTTTAATTGCTTGAGCCAATCTTAAGGGCGAACAAGATTCTGCTGATAAATGTCGTACCTTTGACTGGCCTGTATATTAAAGAGAGGATATAGTAGTATACGCAGCTGTGAGTCAGGGTTGGAGACCTCAGTGTTGTCAGTGTTGTGATGGTGCCGCCCTCTGCTGGTAGATACGGCATCATGCTGACCTGCTGGCAGGGTGAACCTAAAGAAAGACCAACTTTCCCTGCTCTGGTGCAGATCCTGGGAGACCTGCTGCAGGACAACAGCCTGCCTGTAAGTTCAGTGAAACTTTACTCGTAGTTATTTTTTTAGTTTTGTAAAGAGTTTACTAATTTTTTTCACTCCTTCAGGACGGGAAGGACTACATTCCTCTGAACCACTCACAGAGCTCAGAGGATGATGGCTTCTCGCAGGCCTCATCACGCCCCCCATCTGAGGAGGAACTGAGACTGGCCTGCAACACTCTACCCACCAGGTCCTAATATATATCCTGTCATCCTTAAAAACGAGTCTTACCATGAGCAATGTGCCTCTAATCGAACACACCCTTTTCTGGCAGTTAAAACAGTTATGGTTATTTTACATGTGATTTTGTGTTGTTGTCTGAGCTCCTCTCACTGGTTGGATGGTGAACATGATGTCATGTGCTTCTACGCACCAATCAGGGTTCGGCAACATTGCTCATGTTGCCAGGTTACTGTCAATCACATCACATCAGATCAAATCGCACCCACACAGTCCTGATGAAGAAGATCAGCTCAGAGTTATTATGCATGCTTATTTAGTCATAAATAATTCATTTTACAGAGTGCTGTTAAATATTTGACAGCAAGTTCTCGGGGGCTGCAACAGCCACAGGAAAGCTGGACCTGTTTACTTTATTAAAAACACAGTGAATCTTTAATGGTGACAAAAACCTGGACATGCAGGCATAAACACTAATCAAGTGTTCAGCTTTTTTCTTCTAGTGTTCCCAAGTGTTATTATATTGGGTGAACCACGCCTAGTGTAGCCAAAAGGCTCTGTATTTTGAACCAACACATTCTCACTCCGACCTCGTCACATATCGCCATTTGGTCATGGACTTTCCACGTCCACATACAACGTGCAAGGTACCCTGGGTGCGATGGTTCTGGGACAACGTGTCAAGTTCTGCCCGTTACATGCATTGTCTTCTTTCAAAATACACTTCCGTTTTCACAGGAAATTAACGGTTACATACAGTCTCTTTCAAAATACACGCACTACGTCAGTTTAACACCGCAAATCGACGTTTTTTTCCCTTCAACAACTAATATACGTGGTTAGGTTTAGACAACAAAAGAACAGGATTTGGCTTTAGAAACTTACAGAATACAAACTCTGCTCTCTCGGGTGAAAGTCCGTGTTTGTTTGACCCATCCGTCCCAGTCGGACTTTCACCACCTTAACTTTCTTCCTTGTCCAGCTGCGTCTATCATGCCGCCTTTTTTCGTTGGTTTCTGACACCGCAAGTCACTGCCCAAGCGCCAGATTTCGACGTCTTCGGAGTGAGACCGTGCTCTCTGAACCAAGAGGGCAAACTCTTTATTACCTCCCACATGGTCAACACCTGCCCATTACAACACCATTCCTTTCATTCGTACCTTTCATAATAAAAGCCTTAGAAGTACACTGTGCATCACTGCTTACCAGAGGGAACTTGAATTAACCTGGAGCATTTCGCTGAGAGGCAAATAGCTTACACTAGCATCGACCACAGTTTCCACACTTACTTCAGTTGTTCCACTGTCCACCATTTCTGTCACTAGGGGATAGTAACTGCACTTACACTCATACTCTTTGGTACCAATAGCTAGTGATGAAACAAAAAGCACTGTTCTCTCCCTGTCTTGGTTGCACAATGGTTGACACGCTCCCCTCTGTACCATAAAACAAGCCTTCATTTTCATGGAGGATCGTACCCTGTGGCAGACAGAATTGCATAGTGAAAGCGAGGCGTAAAGGGAACCAATCTAAACGCTGATGGCGTCATGATTCTATAGCCATTACACTGTGCAATCGACATTTACTTCCCAATGATAATTTAAAGCAAAAACACTTATAGTCTATTTCCTCTTTAATTCAGGTTCTTGACCCTGGAAACAGCATCTCATCATAAAGTCCAAATGCACCTTATAAGACTGTCTTCTCATAACTCATGTCTCGCAGTCTTACTCCCATTGTTTTCCCTCCCATTGCTTCACAGTTTAGAATTTATGGAAAACATGATTTGAAAAGTAACCGTCTGATTTTACAAGCCATTATAGAAACATGTAGGTCTGTAAAGCTTTTTTCTCACATTGTGTTAATGATGTGAAAGACATTGTACATCTGTCAGGACGTTTAGCTTGCGGGAAAGAGACGGGTAATTTGAAATTTAAATTAACTGACTGTTCTTATTAAACGAGAGGTCACACACATTCAGACAAGATGTTTTATGTGGTGGGAAAAACAGTATTATTACGGAGATGCATCATCACGTCTGTGTTTTCAGATGATGTTCGCCTTGTCTTGAGTCCTAAAGAGTCTCACAGATAATCAAATCAGAGCGCTGACTGAGAAAGTCACGCAGCTGACAACCTATTTATAACAAAAACATCTGAAAATAAAGGGAATGCAACATATTTTACTGTTTCTTGTTTGTCTTATCATGTTTTGATGTGATTATCCTGTCGACACCTCTTGACCAGGTATTATAACTGCGTGCCCTTTGCCGGCTGTGTGTTTGTGGGACCCTCCAAAGTATGCCAGCCCAGAGTGAAGACATTTGAAGAACTGCCCCTGGGGATGCACCCACAGAAAGCTCCTCAAGTAAGCTCTTTATCTTCTTATCAACTGTTGACAACGTGAACAGACTGGTGACATTTGGTGCACGACTTTTGATTTCGGGAACCTTTTCCTCAGGTAATGACCAAAAATAGTTGCAGACAAAGCAACCGAAGACATTTGATTCACATGATGTCCAACTGTGTCTCTCCCCAGGATAACCAGACAGACAGCGGGATGGTCCTGGCCTCCGAGGAATTAGAGCGGATTGAACACAAGCACAGGGGCACCATCTCAAAAAGGTTAATCATACAAAAGCTTGGATCCATATAACTGTCTGAAAGTGACGCACAACGGATGTGCAGTAGTCACACCACAGAGTCAATATGAGAAAACAGCCATTCTCTCCTGCATGGCAGCAAAATCCACTCACAGCTTTATATAAAGCGAAACTACAGTAGACTTGCGAAGGAGCTAAGCATCAGCAGTAGGTGTAAGCAACAGTCTGACTCATTTGAACCCAGGCCGCATTTTCATCAAAGCTTTGCGAATTAGTGCTCAACAGTGTTCGAGAGAGCGGCAAAAAGTTCTTTTGCTAAAATTAAAGAATGAGACACTCAGCAAATCACGCCCACGTACAGCAAAGATGGAGGAGGAACCTTTAAGAGCTGCTCTGAAGTGATTACATGATTAATCACATGTATACTCAAAGCAGGAAAAGACGGAAGGGTTTTACCAACCTCTGCCCCCATTGTTCAAAATACCACAGGGGAAAAATAGCAACACATTAACCTCTTCCACTCCATAGGCCCATTTGTGTTTTTGTATAGGAGGGACAGGGGATCTCTAGAGGGCGGTAGCAGGTCAGCTGGATATGCCACAAGGAAAGTTTATACATTAACTTAAAGCTGGGAACCTGAAGATGAGTTCGGCTCTGTGTGTCAACTTCTTCAAGTCATAAATCTGTGATAAAAATTGTGTTTTGTTTGGGCGCCTATTTGAACTTTGGAAGTCTATAGTGCATAGAGGCTTAGAACATGATGATGGAAGTGTATGCTCAGTTGCGATGTTACACATAGACACATAAAGACAGTCAAGTTTATTTTTTAAAAGCCTCAATGACTTCCTGTATCTGGGCACTGTAGTTTGATGTCAAACATTACTAAATCAGGAGTGGGTATTATGGCACCAGACCAGTGTATGTAAACTATAATATACATGTTCATAGAGGTGAAGGAACATGTCACACAGTGCAACAGTGAGGCTCTCTGCTGTGTTTTTAATAGTCTCTGAACAACAATGGAGCTTTATGTAACAGAGAAATAAGCTGACACAGAAAAAAGTTGTTAGTAGGATGAGTTCATTGCTGGTTTTGGTCTTTTCATGAGGTCTGTTGACTCATAAGAAACATACAAAAGTCCAAATTTCCACTTTTAGCAGTTAAAGGTTTTGGTTTTCAGCTAACTTCCCTTAACCTGAGAAAGTCGCTAGAAGAAATTGTTGGCATTGTGCATTTCTGAAAACCACTGATACTAGTCCATACCCATGCGTAGCTTTGTCACCTTCTACCTATGCCAATCCTTAATGCCTATGTGCGGTTTCACATAGATTGACCACGTCAGTGAGTAGGAAAACGTGGGACAGACAGAATGACTGACTGACAGAATGACACACTGACAGTTTCCGTGATTATGTACAGCATACCATACCATGACTTAGTCATACCAAAAATTAGAAAGAAAAACAAAACATTCAGCCACAGGGGGAGCCACAGCGATCGGTCGCATTTTAGCCATTTTTAAGCATTTTTCTGTTGTTATAGCGCCACCCAGTTGCCAATTAGACGTAAATTTCTCCAGTCACCTTGAGGCGTCCTGTTCTACATATCTACCAAGTTTAGTAAAAATCGANTCATATCTCTACGACATACGGGGCATGAGATATGCCCATTCAAAGTTTGCCATTTCAGTCGGTTGCTGTGGCCCCTTCCTTTGGCCAATTGATGTAATATTGCTTCATTCGCATCCTCCCATGACCCTCTACCACTGTGCCAAATTTCACATGGATTGACCAAGTCAGTGAGGAGAAAAACATGGAACGGAGACACAGACACACACAGACACACAGACACACACACACAGTTTCCGTCATTATATAGTAAGATGTTACATTTGTACGTTTCTTACATACATCAGCATTTGTAAATTGACATAGTTCTAGCAGTGTTTGTTGGAACAACATCAGGGTATTTTAAGCCCCAACATACAAACCATAAACAAGTGTGTTTTGTGCCTAAACCTAACCACATGTCAACCACAGCGTTGTCACAACATAAGATTGAGAATTGAAACATAAAGAAAAGTAGTTTCAACATATTTGCTACATATTCACGGTTTGTAGAAACATACAATGCCAATATTTACTCTGGCAACCAGAATATCTGCACACATCTGTAGAGTTTCTATCCTGATTTCTTATTTCTGAACAGCCAACTGTGCCTCTGTGTGCCTCCGTTGTCAGTACTTGACAGTAATGCTGTTTTTTGGTTCTGTCCCCAGTCGTATGGACAGCAGCAGCAGCACAGAGCCTCTGACGGCCTCCCATGGTTCCCTGAGTCGAAGCAGCGGCGTCAGCACCTCCATGCACCGTCCAAACTTCTTCAGCCAGCTTTCAGGTCAGACCTTCTACAACAACGAATATGGACACCTGTCTGAGGAGGGCTTCTGCGACTTCTTCTCCTCACCTGACGCCTCCTGCCTCGCCTCCTCCAATGTGTAATCTTACCAAAGATGCAGCTCGAGAGAACAGAGAGTTAAAGGAGCAGCTTGGCTCAGGTCAATGGAGGCTTTAATAACATCTCAGTAGTGACATATAACGTATATTGGTCATTTATTAATGAAGATAAATTTATAGATCCTAATGACCAGAGCTTGCCTCTACTCATCTCCTCTTCTCTCTGCGGCTGCTGCCTCAACAGACTGAGCTATATGTGCCTGAAGTTCCTCTAACCAGCCACTGGGTGGCAGCATTATGACAAAAACAAACCCTAAGTATTTTCTATTCACACATTTATATTTTTTATCTTTTATATACAGAGTATTCTTCCTTCACTTGTACAAATTATGCCTCATATGGGAAGAAATAAAGAATTTTATCTTCTTCTTGCTCTCCTCTCTGTGATTAATCCAAAGTTAAAGCTGTCATTATTCCGCTGAAGTACCATCTTTTAGGGGCACATTTGCATTTGTCATGCTCTGATGCTAATTACAGGTCCACAAGCGAGCCAGAGCCACAAGCTCTGTGATGATCCACATAACAGACCAATCAACAAAATGAGGGAATATTTGTGGATCTGTGCCACTTAGTGGAGGTGGCAGTGCTTCGATACGCGACACCATGAACAAGGAATAAGTGACGGAGGTAAACAGAGGGATGTAGGGTGAATAAAAGGAGTGAGTCATGCTAAGCACCTCTTATCAGAACTGGACGTAAGCATGATGACAGCTGAGACAGCTTAACACCCTCTTATATGCTCACATCACAAATGACAACCTGCAGGGTGTTGACTCTGGCTGCCAGCTGAGGGAAATGAGCAGCGTCTGGGTGCAAAGTCCACTTCATACACACACAGACAGAATTACAGCCAGCAGAGCGCAGTTAATGTTTTCAAACCAGAGGAGCAAAGGTTCTGTTTCCAGTTTCTATGAATAACTGTTGATAAGAGGAATTCGGGTACATTGTCAGTTTCAGGTGAAAAGGGGTTCATTTTTGGCCAGAAATCCAAAATCTGTCCTTGTTTAACCTCAGTTTATTGGGCAATCCTTTTAGGATCTGTAAACCTAAAATTAACTGTCACAATGGTTTAAAAATGAGGATGTGTGCGGGGGGTGTTAGTGGGTTCAACGACGAATCGCATTGCTCATTTATCGCATCACGTGATCTGGATATTGTAACGTGGACCAAGAATAGACTCCGCAGATATAAAGTTTGGCATAGCCATAGCAATGCCCTTTATAAACAACAAGCCTGTCAACAGAAGCAAGTGCTAGCGGATAGTGGGTTAGCTTCCTACCGTTCGTTTCTAACCGAGGGGGGTCATCAACACGACGTGGCTCGAAGTGGCTCGTTCACTCTAAAGAGCTGGTTCAGAGACTCGGCTCATTCGCGAACGTCACAGCACTACACCATTGCCATGCAAAGAACTTTCTAAGCCCCTGTATGGTTCTTAAGAGGTTCTCTACTGGTTCTGTCCCCAGAAAACTAAACTGAAGAACCAGTAGAGAACCATTTGTGGTTCTTTAGAGGTTCTCTATTGGCTCTTCAGTTTAGATTAATTATATTTACTGGGGACAGAATAAAAACATTACCTTACAACAGCCTAAGAAAGGTGTATTTCTGGAGGATAACACATTAAATCAGTGGCTCTCAGCCTTTTTGTTCCCATGTGCACGGAAGTCAGTGAGCATTTCGTACAGGATTCTATATATTTAAGCCAACATTTAAAAAGAAATAATTTAAAATCATTCATATTTTAAGTAACAGTGTAATTTAGACACATATTGACTCGTCCATGGCATTTTCTGACATCATTCAAGGGCCCCTGGGGTCAGAAATTTAAAAACAACAGAGCTATATGGCACCTTTAATGGTTCTATATAGCCCTATTAGACAAAGGCACTGTATAGCACCTTTAAAAGACAGGTTCCCCCATGTCTATAAGCCAAAGAACCGTTTTGGAACACTGTTAAGCACCGTTTTTATCAGTGTACAGAAACCAGAAGACATGATTTCCATGGTACCTTTACTCAAGGAACACATAGCATTACAGAGTAATTTGAGACGGAACAGGAAGTGAATGACCTCAACAGTAGAAAGACCAGTTTCTGAAGGCTTGTGATTATCACCGTCCTGGATCAGAGAGGTCTGTCAGATAACAGTATAAAAGAAAGAAAAGAAATGACCAAAGAGGGAAAAACATGTTGGTCTACAAGTTCTCTCCTTACAAAAGCAAATCTTTACAATTTTACAACTTCATAGAAATTAAAAAAGTAAACATGTTCACATACCGTGTAAAAAAAACCAACTACCGTAATCAACTGATCTCTTAGAAAAAAAACAAGACATTCATTATAGGTTTTGTCAACAAATCAAATGGGATGGAAAAAGTCAAAAGTAGAATCTTTAACAGCATTGATGAAGTATTTGGTATAAACTGATTTCAAGGGAAACAATGATGAATGTGTTGGAAAAAGAAAACTCTAAAAGGTGAATCTGCACTGAGTCATAATTTGCAATGAACTGGTTTTAGTGGCAGCCACTGGAACATCTGATGATAACCCTGTTATGGTGGACGAGTCAAACTAAAGGCACACAGTTTGAATACTGAAGATAAAATGAGACAGGCTGTAAAAATAACGTCACATGATACAAATTGTAGTTTTATGGACAGAGTGAATTACATCAACAAATATCAGTCCAGCCTTTTAAACAGCACAGGCTTATAAACACTTCCTTCAAATGATCATTTTCATTTTGCGGAACTGAGTAAACAGTACGGTTAGACCGATATACTGGTTGGACTGGTTACAATGATCCTTTTTTTAATTCATTTAAACACTTAATCATGTCTCGTAACTTGAAAACTTCCCTATGATTGAATATTTGTGGAGATTAGTGTCACAAAGTGCTTGCACCAAATTTAAAATATTTGACTTTCATCACAAATATCAGCTTTGTTTTGTTTGTTTTTTACTTCATTCTAACACAATCAGACGCAGCCTTCAAGTACCCATACTGGTTGAACCCTGACACACAGTACTTCATCTCCGCAGTAACAAAAGAGCTTCCCTCTCCTCTCCTTTCCTCTCCTCCCCTGACACTGAAGACGGAGAAAGCCGACATGTGATAGTCGGTGTCCACACGTCACCAGAGCAGATGGGGCCTGAGAGGAACTTAAGTAACTGAGAAGCAGCCGTGTAGCCTGGTAGTTAGATCGAGTGCTGGAGCCACTTCATTGGTTGCGCTGATACGATCTCCAAAAGGAAGTGGGTTCGAGCAGGATTGGATTTAGCTAACAGGCTAGCAACTTTGCACTTATAAATAAGATGTAGGGAGGAGCGGGGAGCAGTCCTCATGACATCTTCCCTATCTGGATCTTCTTCCAGGCCTCTGAAGCGGTGAATATACAGGAGTCGATGATTCCTGCGACTGTGAACGTCCCGCCGACGATGGCACAGATCTGCAGAGAACAAGTCACTGTCAGTCTTCTATGGTTATATATTAATGATCCAATGTCAGCTGCTTCTAATCACAATCTATCAAAACAATACATCACACTGACTCTCCAGAATGTGCTGGAATCCAGCAAAAAGCTGTGCTGCAGCTTGACTCACAATCTTGAGCCATGACTCATAATCACATGATGAACACAGTCATATCCTACCCCCATGCCTTAAGTCATGATAAACCTAAACAACTCGAAAGACAAATAAGGGTGTAACTCATCAGCCTGGCAGCCAATTTAATCCTGACCGCATTATCAGTCAGGAGGAAAACTTCCTGATGAGGAGGTATGGGCTTAGCCAAAATTCCTCAGCTGGCAAGGTCAGGTGGGGAGAGGAGGCAGGGAAAAGGATGAGGAATTCAGGAGGAAAAAGAAATAAAAATATATATATTTTTAAGAAGCTCATAGGCGTACTTTGTTATTTTTGTACAGAGCTACGCTAATAGTTTCCCCGTTTCCAGTATGCTAAGCTAAGCTGGCAGGTTGCAGACTGTTCATATTCACCATATCAATATCAGTATTAATATTCTCATCCAACTCTCAGAAAAAAGGGAGCATATTTTCCAAAATGCCAATCATTTTCTGTAAAGTTCAGACTTCTTATGAGACAAAAAAGTAACCTAAAATCATGAAAGCAAATGCAAAAAGTGCAAACCTCACAGGCAGAGGCAAATTCCTGCAGTCAGCATGTCAACAGCACGTTGCCTCCGAACTTGCGACATCTGTGGCATTGTGCTGAGTGGTTAAACTGCACGTTTTAGAGTGGCCTTCTATTTTGACCATCCTAAGGCAGGCCTGTGTTTTAATCATGCTGTTTAACCAGCATGTTGATATGACACCTGTCAGGAGGATGGATTACATCGGCAAAATGCTCACTGTCACAGATTTAAACAAATTTTGTGATTTGAGAGAAAGGTTTCTATTGAGTGCATAAAAAAGTCTTGGATATTTAACGTCAACTTGTGACAAATGGGACCAAAAACAAAAGTCTTGCATTTATATTTTGTGTGTCCATTTTAATTTCTTATTATGAAATGTTTTGTTTTACATTTAACCTGTATTAACAGATTTTTCAGCAACACAGAAACACTGCAACAAGCTGTAAACACAACACTGACATGTCATTAGCTTACAAAGATTTCAAATCAAATGTATTAGGTAACAGTTGCTTTTAACACATCCAGCAAACACGTCAAATAATTAGCATTTACCTACAGTCGTGTTTCTGGTCACACAAGTCACTCTCCTTTTAGCTCGATTTTGGTCTCCACCAACTCCTGAGGGCAAAATACCTGTTTTTCGCTGCTAAATGTTGCACTATGTTCACCAGCTAGTGCTAACAATTAGCTGACAGCAGCTAAAAAGCTAATTAGAGCTGAGGGGAACATCATAATCGGATGATAATTCCCCTTGGGTTCATCAATAATGATTTTCATGTAATGCTCATTACTTTATTACCATTAATATGTCTCAATTTTTCCACATTCAGTCAGTCTACTACTCACTTTCATTACATGTGCATGTTCTTCATAATTTTCCACTCAAGTGGAAGGTGTTGAAGAAGCAGGTGAGATCATCCCCTGCCTTACAAACCATTTACAGTCTGATGTTTCGTCAGTGCCTCAGCAGCAGGGCTCCACCCATATACTTTTAAGATAGAAGTCTGATACAGATTCTTTTGTACCGAAGCTGCTGGTTGACAATATGTTTAGCAATGTTTAATATCTTTAAATATGACCACTTTAGGTATTTATTGTTATGTCAGAGAGCTGTATTCTGGTCAGGGTGGAAGAGCCTCTGAGGCAGTATTTTACATTAAGGACGCATTCACACTGGCGCTATTCGGTCCGCTTTAAACGAACCGTGGTCCACTTTCACAGATAGTTCGGTTCACTTGGAGTGGTGTGAACGCTCATTCCAACACTGGTGGGACCAAACACACGAACCCTGGTCCACTTGAAAACTGGGGGTCTCGGTTCACTTGCAAGTGAACCCTGGTGCGGTTCTGCTTACAGTGGGAAAGGCAAACGGACTATCCAGCAAACCAAAGAGAGAAGTGAACCAAAGAGAGGAAGTGACGTAGAGCGCAGTGCACTTTGGTGTTTGGTGTTTTTGTGGTGACCAAGCTGGCTGAAGGGGATGGATTTCCGTTTTCGGTCCGGGCCAATCTTCTTCCTCATGCTTTTTTTCTTCCTGGTCAGTGGTCGTTTCGGGTAATACTGCCCCCAAACGAGCAGCTGTTGTAACTGCGTGACGTTGTCCAGGCGGTTTGGTCCGCTTTAAAAAGTGCAGTGTGAAAGTGAACCGAACCAAATGAAGGTGTGAAATTTTTTCGGCATTCCCCGCCCAATTGAACCAAGTCCCCTGGACTATCCTGGTATGAATGCGCCCTAAGTACCTACTCACTGTTTAAATTGCTCCTGAAACCTCTAAGCCTTTACATGTGCACCAACATAAGGTGTGAAAAGTCATCTAGCGGGCCGGTTGTGGCCCCCGACCGTATGTTTGATACCCCTGCTTTAATGTGACTATATGTCCCCTCAAGTGTTAAAAGAGACCAAACCAGAACTAATAGAGGATAAATATTGGACTTAGATTCTGCAAGTGGACTGAAACAGCAAATTTGAAATGAATGCTAATGTAAAGGCCAATTTATACTTTCTGCATCCGTGTGGCCTTGACGGTCCACTTTGGTCCTTGTGACGTAAATGTCATCATCTGCCCATGTCTGTGACAGTCCACATCGAGCCCTATGTGGACATCTAAGTGGAGCCCATAAATTTGTGACTGCATGGACTGTAAACACGGCAAGCGCACCGACTTTGCATGGAATCTGCTGATGTGTAAATAGGTAACTGTTTGAGTTCACCGTATCGACTTAAAGGGTGAAAATAATGTCAGTGTCATGTTCACAGCTTGTTAATGTGCCCCCAAGTGACAAAAAAAATCAGTTATTGTAACTTGTTTAAAGTTTTCACTATATTTCAGACCTCTACAAGACCTTGAATCAAACTAAATTGATTTTATTCGAGAGCTTTAGTCCAGAGATTTTTCTGTTCCGGCAAAGCCCCGAGGGAAATTCACTCACTGTTGTGATGAAGCGGTAGAAGGGCTGTCTCCTCTCTGTGTACTTTACTGTGATTGGACTGAGGTCGTATCGGAACCAGATGGCCGGGATGATCCTGCCGGTGTGGCTGTAAGCGACGTACTCCTGTGTGGGTTAAGAAAGAAGAAAGAAAGGAAATGTGTAACAAACTTTAATGAGTTTTGGAGCTGTGCCTGGCGAGAGAAATCGATTTAATAAACACCAAGGCTGTTAATCTCATTATGTTTAGAGATGAATGTAGAGCAATCTGTTTTTTCATTCTTATCTCTTGTGGTGGCAGTGGTGCCTGTGAGTCACTACACAATTGGTTTCGGATAAAGTCACTCAAAAGTCATGAATGATTCACTGAAAATGAATCTTCGCTGAATACAACTGGTTAAGTAAGCGGGAGGAGGCTACAAAGTTTTGTGGGTTTTTGCGATCAGTGAGTTTACTGCAAAAAAGCATCCTCATTCACCACAACACACTCAGAGGGATGATGCATGCCTCAGCTGGACACTTATTTATGCTCTGGCAGTGAGATTTCGGAATATTCTGCTCAGGCCCTCATCCTCCTCCATTCACAGCTGAGCTGCACTGTTATGACCCCAAACTCCAAAACCCAGCTGTCAGTCAACACGCTTCTTGGAAGTATGTTTATGGTTTGTTGACATCTGGGGAGCGTTTCTAGTCACTAGGGGTGAGCTTTCACTTCCGGGTGAGTGCACAAGTTAACGCGGCGATACATGCTCTGACCATATGTTGGGATGGTCACGCTGCTGCCTTGACATGTGCAAGAACAACATATGACACAGGGGGTCTAACAGGTGAGAGGGGAAAGGGAAAAAAGAGGGACAGCAGGAGGAAGTCAGCACCTTGTTTGCTACCGTGTACTGGTAGGAGAACCTCTGTCTGCCTGAGAGGTCTTCGTACACTGTCGGAACAATCTTCAGTATGTAGTCGTGCGAGGCCAGAGCTGCAAGAGGAACAAAGTTATTTCAAATGAAAAAAAAAAAAGTGTCCAAAAATGGATATAGTTTTGATCATGACGCAAGTGGCTGGAGCCTTTCCATGTGAGATGCAGTGTCAGCTGTGTTTCCACTTTGGATTCAATAGACGTCCGCTAGGTGTCTCATTTCATTGCATCATTCCATGCCTTACATAAATGTCACACAGTGGCTATGATGAGTACATGTGCAGCGTGGATACGTACGATTAGATGACAGCCTGTCAGCCCCTCCTAACGCATTGAAGGCTCCTTGTACTTTCTGTACCTGCGTGACAAAGGAGAGAAAAGAGATCTGTGTTCAGCCTTGATACTGTACATCTCATCTGCATCTATTTTTTGCTGGGTGCGTTTAAGTGCGTGTCCTCACCTGGAGCTTTTCTCCGAAGGCCAGCTTGTGGATGGTGTGGGTCATGTCGGGGTTTTGGGGCTGTGCTGTAGCGCTGTGCGTGGACACATGGAAGTTTCCTGGTACCTAAAGACACACACGCACACACAAAGAGCTAGATTAGTTTGTGTGAGCACCTGCAACACATTTAGTTAACTAATGACCAAGTCTCAACACACCCACACTTGGTTGGAAACTAAATGGTCCTTGCCTCCGGAAGAAAAATCCACTTTAACACGTTTCACATATTTCCAAATATTCCACGAGCAAGAGTGTTAAATGTACAACTGCTGGGTTAATCATTTTTAAATGGACTGGAAAGACTGACGCACAAGATGGTGGTGGGACAAACGGGGCTTCCCAGGGCCCCGGCTGCAGATGTAACTGAAGCTGGTCCCAGAGCTCTTCCATTTAACATAACTCAATTTAGACTGGAGGAGGAAGCACGTCGGCCTCCTCCGTCTCAGGCAGGGGCCTCGTGTCCAAGACAAATAAACAACATATAGACCCGCAAGAATATCAGGCCTCTTACCCAATCCATCATAATTTAATTACTGGGCACAGAAAACGCAGACCTGTGCTTTTCTCTGAGGGAGGCCAGCTATATAAAACTCATATAGTAGTCGTGTTTCCATTCAATTATTACAAACTAATTTTAAGCAAATGTCACAAAAGAGAAATGCAAATTAGATGGGTTTCCATAAACTAGTTTTTTGCTATCAGTCTAGGCTTAGCTTTGCACAGTTGGCGGTGTAGGCTATGCTTTATGCATGGCTGCAATCTGCCTGTAAAAAGAGTAGAAGTAGAGGTTGCCAGTTGGAATCAAAACAAACCTCCTTGGCCATCTAACAGATCTACGAGAGAAAAGTTAAAACTGTGCTTTCATGTCAGCTAGTATTAGCCATGTTTCATGCTGTATGGAGAAGAAGATTAAATTTGCCGTTATGGGAATATCCAGAGTGTTTCGTCTAGTCCTGCCCCACTGTGCTGGGATTGGCTTGTACTCATTACGTTGATGCGTCAAGGTCGGATGTGATTAGGGCAAAGAGGTCATAGTAAGGATTACTACCACCCAATCTCTGCCCAGCAGGGTGGGACTAGTAGGAACGCTCCTAGGAGAAAGATATGCTTATGCTACATTCACATGGAATCGCGCAAACAGCAGACGGTAGACGGCAGACGGACAACACCTTCAACAACTCCAACAGAATGGCAGGACGGTAAAACAAAACATGCATGAGGAGATGTTGCGATGGTGACGCTGTATTGTTTAAAAAGAAGGAAATAAAATCTGTTAAATAAAATAATTTTGTGTTTATCATTTTATGTAATATTTCTTGTAATGTCCAGTAACTGTCTAGTTCGTCTGTGTTTTTGCTTTATGTGAAGAAGCTACGTAACATCTGGTGGTAAATTCTGTCGCAGAGGACGGCAGAGAGTTAAAATATTTCAACTTTAACAGCAATGCCATCTGCCGTTACTGTTGCCAGTACTCTCTGCCGGCCTCACCTAATTTTACCACCCAGCTTGCGTCCACTCTACCGTCTCTCTGATCCCGTATATAGGCAGGTTTAATGTTTGCTACATAATAACTTCCTCAACAAAGGCGTTTCCATATTCCATTAATAACATCAAGTCTTTTTTGACAAATGCAAAAACCACCTCAAGTGAAGAAGTGCTAACAAATTTTGCTGTTCCAATACAGCTTTTCTAACTGATTTCAAAATGTGCACATAAATCAGTTTAAGGAAACACGGCTAGTGTGTGTGAGTTATTCTTTTCCCCGACTCTACTCCATGATGAGGTCTTACTTTGTTGATGGTGAACTCTCCCTCAAAGCGACAACCATCGCCCTGGTTGAGAGGAACCTTCATGGAGTTGTCTATGTGACCGACCTCGTGGCGGCCCATCTCATCCTGGATGTCCAAACCCACCACTGAAGAGACAAAAAGACATGGGAGAGAATTAAAATATATAATGAACAGGACAGAATATTATACAGTTTTCTCTGCTGGTTCCAAACTCTGACTACACAAATTATAAATTAATGACAAAATAAACATCATTACAAATTAAAAAGTAGCTTAGTTTTAGACAAAATGAGTTATGTGAAGACATCACAGGCACTTTTCCAGATTTTTCAGACTCCTTATTGACTAAATGTTTCATGGTTAATCAAAGAAATGGTTGATAATGATAATAAACAGCTCATTTCCACAGTCAAATAACCCAACATGCACTTTTTCATTGACAGTGGAAGAGAAGGAGAAAGAGAGAAATTCTGCAGAGTGACCCACAGAGTAAACACACAAAGTCCAAACAGACCACCAATCCTCCTGCCTGTCTGTGATTTTCCATCTAGACTTCACTGACCCCCCTCCTGCAGGCCGCTGTGTGTTGGCACACTGGCAGTGGCCTATTTTCAGAGCCTGCCTGCGCCGTGTGTTGGCTAGCAGCGCAGAGAGGGACGTCTGCTGGACATGTGCTAAAAACCTCCACATGCCGTCTGTCTGACCTTTGACATTCAAGACATCTTCGTCCGTCCAGATCTCAAAATACAGCGCATAAACACAAGTTAGGTCTGCCGCTGTGAGTCTGTCCGAGCCGGTCGTTTCTCCTTTTTAAGACATTTAGGAGAGGAAGTGTGTTCATGTGAAGTGGATCGAGGGGTGGAGGGGGAGGGATTATTATAAGGTCATTACACGCGGTTCTGCTTTTCCGTGAGGTCACAAATCAAGACCTGGCAACCTGTAAAGGTCAGCGGAGTCAGACGGTGTTTAAATGTGGAACAGCGCAGCACAGCAGATAAACAGTGAAAAGGATGGAAATGCAAGCTTTCCATGAAAATGATTTATCCCTCACAGTAAGTTTGTAATGGATGACAACCTGTTTGGAGGTCTGGAAAATAAACTGATGTACAACATTAACTCACTGAGAGGACGGCTGAGGAACATTTCTACTCATTACATGCAGCTGCAGTGTGGTCACACCAACGTGTTTGAGCTGGTATTTAAGAGGGCCCCACATTTCTGCAGGAAAAAAAATCTGCAAATAAACAGAACCACCATACATACAATCACAGAGGGCTTTAATTGGAAACGGCACGAGACGGCCTTTGTTTAGGCACGCCATGAGTGCGCTCCTCTAAACACATGGCCGACAGCTGTGTGTCTGCATGCCAAAGCCTCTCTCGCAGAAATCTGGACTTCATTTTTCACACAGGCATTTATTAGCGTTGCCATTTTTGGATATCGCTTGAATCGAACGAATGTGGGCTTTCTGCGCTGCCCCGGCCTCGCAGTGTGTGTGTGTGTGTGTCATTGGGCATAGTTTCTGAGGGGAGTCATGGGGAGCAAATAACCAGTGACTGCTCTCCGTCCTGCCCACTGCTCCGACATCGAAGCACTGCAGACGAGCCAAGAGAGGCAACTCAGACTCAGATTACAGTTTTGTGGCAGCACGAGATCAAACAGAGGTGACACGGGCCTAAAAGCTAGTGTTATCTAGGAGCATAGCACAACACAGTCGCATAAACAAACCATTATGTGTCTGCGTCTTTATCTAGGGCATCATTTATCTTTCGCCTGTGTGCTGTGTTAAATGATAGGGTGTGGTAGGTGTGATAGTGTCTGATAAAGAAGAAAAACACAACTGTAAAAAAGGAGGCCGTAGAGAAAAGGAAAACACACAAGGGTAATGCAAAGAAATAGTGTAGAGTTGCATATGTGTATATATGATGTAAATACTCACAATCACAGTGTAAGTGTGGCAAACTGATGTTT
This sequence comes from Epinephelus moara, assembly GCF_006386435.1. Classification (NCBI taxonomy): domain Eukaryota; kingdom Metazoa; phylum Chordata; class Actinopteri; order Perciformes; family Serranidae; genus Epinephelus; species Epinephelus moara. The sequence continues at coordinate 17,671,505 of NC_065509.1, forward strand.
AAACTCACTTCTATCTTCCCACCACTGTCTTTATCAGGATCATCCACATACAGTTCATTTACACTGCGATGGACAGAGAAGAGAAAAAACGGTTATATAAGCTCGAACCAAACTTTTAATGAGAGGAAAGAAAAAGTCAATTTGAGTATTAAAAAACACTCCTTTCTCCTCCAACACACACACCACTTTAACAGTCAAGGATTCATCTTCTGCCAATTTGCAAGGAAAAGGCATTTGTGTATCTCTGTTAGTGTAATTTCCTTCCTTTTACACCCCCTCCCCTCGCCGAGCCCTCCCTTATTACACATCACATCACCAAGCGGCTGACGCATGCACAAAGCCAATTTCCTGTGAGAAAACTGACTCCATTCATTGGTTGCAACACGGGCCGAGCTGAAAACATCATAATGAGGGCATTGACATTCATGATTAACTCCCCGTCTTTGATATTTCAGACAGCAGGTTCTGTGCCCGTGTGGCAACAAAGGAGCCGTCCTCGGGATTAGTGTGTTCTCCGCCGCAGGATATTACACCCTCATTCTGAGATCTGATGCTGTGATACCTACATTTCTGTGGCTATGAATCCCGTCAGCTCAGACAGGAACAAGAAGAGTATGAAGACACAGCAGAGAATGGAAACTGTGGGCAGAGAGAAAGAAAGTTAGTCCCCGTTGATTTTACGTATGGCATTTACTTCACATTAATCTCAAATTACGCCGGCATTTCAAGGGATGATGCAAACCAAATGAGCCGGGCTGTTCCAGCCATTAGGGACGGCTGACCTAAGGTATTGGCATTAATGAAATCACAGCAGCCATAAATTTTTTTCCCTAAATAGCTGTTTTACTGGCGGTGTTAAGCCTGCCATTACGCAGGTTTTTAAAGACCCTCCTACACTAATTACACATTAAATACCAGCACAACAGGCAGCCATGATTACAGCATATCTACTTTGAGAGGTGAGCTCATGCTATGCAAGTCATACAAACAGCTCTTTATAGTTTTTTTTTTTTTAAGACAAACTCACAAATCACTAAGACCAAAAATGGCTCCTACAAAGGAGCTTTAAAGGGACGGTTCACCCCAAAATCAAAATTCATATTTTACCTCTTACCTGTAGTGCTATTTATCAGTCTATAGTGTTTTAGTGTGAGTTGCAGAGTGTTGGAGATATTGGACGAAGACATGTCTGCCTTCTCTCAAATATAATGGGACTAGTTGGCCCCCGGCTTGTGGTGCTCAAAGTGCCACAAACATACATTTAAAAAACTCAACAGTAATGTCTCTTTACAGAAATCATGACTAGGTTACTCAAGATAATCCACAGATCTTGTTGTGAGCAGTTTCATGTAGGAACTATTTTCTTTTTAGCTAACTACACCTATCATCTGAATCACCATGTAGATGAAAAAGTGCACCTATTTATGGATCAGACATCTTGTGACAGCATGAGATGTAAACATCAATGGCGTCCTCCTCAGCTGATCTGTAACGTTAGCTAGCTCAGTGCTGCCAGGTGAGCTAGCAGTAGATGCACGCTTCTTTGGTGTGCAGTGATACAGTTGGTGGGTGTAGTTCAGTAGAGAGAAAGTAGTTCCTACATGAAACTGCTCACAACAAGGTCTGTGGATTATCTTGAGTAACCAGGTCATGATTTCTGGAAAGAGACATTCATGTTGAATTTTTCAAATGTATGTTTTTGGCACTTTAAACACCACAAGTTGAGTGCCATCTAGTTCCATTATATTAAAGAAAAGGCAGATATCTCTACAGCCAGTATCTCCAATTCTCGACAACTTACACCCAAAGAATCTAGGTTGATAAACAGCTCTACAGGTAAGAGGAAATATATGTATCTTTGATTTTAGGGTGAACTGTCCCTTTAAGAGTCCCACTAAAAGCGAGACAGAAACCAAATTAGGAATATTAACCTTTAATAATATGTATTTTTGTTCAGTCTGAGCCTAAATAAAGTGTGAGCTTAAAAAGGTGAAGCACCCAGGGTTTCTCTTTCATTTCATGTGTCAAACTAATCAGTCAAAGGGTCACATAAAACGTCGTCATGTGTTTACTAAGATAAATATGGAAGGAACTGATCTGTGTCTGCGCAACTGCGGTCTATCTGGTATGGTGAGAGCCTCGTCAGAAAGCTCTCACTCAGCAGGTGAGGTGTGTTTACGTGGCAACAGTATCCAAGGATGTCACAGTCACATGACCTTGTGGTTAGCAGGGCCGAACTTGTGGTTGGTGGAGGCTTTACATAAGGTAATGTTTAACCAACAAACAAAAGGGAGTGTCACTATGACACATAGGTCACCAATTCAGGTTCATTAAAAGGCTTGTACAGTAATTCTTGCCAGGCATCAAAGGGCACAATACTGGAAGTGGATTACTAAAGATCAGTGTAATGGGATGCTACTGTTTTAAATTTTAACAGCCCCGCAATGGAAATACTGACAAACCAAGTGATTTACAAAGACCTCATATGAGTGCTCTTTCACTTAAACTCAAGCTCATCCTTTTCCAGTGCTCACACATGATTCGAAATGGGTTCAAAAGTTCTTTCAGAGAGGAAGCTCTTTTTCTCAGAGCTGTGACACAAAGAATCGGATACAATAACACCATGAATCAGTCGGTGACATCTGAAACTAGCGCTGCATTTCCGTAATCAGACGTGCCAAGTATTTTTGTCCTGCCCAAGGATTGTTTTCTCCCACACGGCACATAAAAATGAGAATTTTCTATCAGCACAGGCAAGACAAACATATCGGGACACATGTGACATATGATGACAGAAAATAAGTCAAACAGCAGATTGATATATTATGTTTAAAGCTAGTACATCTCCGGAAACCACTGAGGCCAAAACAGAGTTATTGTCCACAGTAAATACCGTAAAAATTGAACTCAAAGGAATGTGGCCCTAAAACAGAATAACAAAAGCAGACGGGGTCAAATATTTGGCCTTTTGTGAAGAGGGGGAGTCTGTTTCTGGGTGCCTCTGAACAACACATACAGAATGTGAGTTGACCCGCTGCGGGTGAAGCAATAACAGTCATCTAAAAATCAACCCAATGCCCTCACCCCTAGACAGTGGATGGAGACAGGAAAGGGTGTTCACGGCGCACAGGAAGAACTTCCATCCACTTCCTCATGGGTGGAAACTGTGCGTATATGTTTAGCAAATCCATTCTCTTCCCTGTCATCCAGGAAGGTTGTTTATAATCTGTTAAAAAAGGCTCACTACTCGATGACAGCGCTGCTTAGCCATTCTGTCATCACTTTGGTTTTGGTTTAACATTTTGTTCTACCATGTCATCAGCTGACCAGTGGATACTGGTAATACTAGTAAATGACAGTGGAGCCAAAAATGTGTCATCAGGTCTTTTGCGTTTAATCAAGTGGTGAATAATCAATACACTTCCCTGGTTACACAATGACTTATTGATGACAAGTAGGAAAGCACATGACCTGACAGGAAAAGCATCCAGATTTCCACTGATGACTTCTCAGGTGCCTGAGGTGATGGCAGAGTATGATCATTAACATTCTTACCATACTAGTTTGTGCTAAAACAAGTACTGCCCCCATGCCGGATGACTCCATCAGGACGTAGTACTGCGCTCGGGCAGGTAGGTACTTGACTTACAGCTGTCATCTCTCCCTGCCTAAACTGTTCCCCAATACATCACCTCCCTTAAACTCCATAGGTATGCTAATAGCACCTCTTCATCCCAGCTTGGATTACAATGTCATTAGTTATTGCTATTTAAGAGCTGGCAGTTTAGACAGCATGACATGTGATATATGACGTCATAAATAAACCCTATTATTTGGATGAAAGTTACTGGCTGTATTTTTCACTTTAAGAAAAATAAATCACCTTACCTTCACGATACTAAGGGGGATGTTGCTATGAGTACCATTTAAGACTAAAGGCCGGTACATATGTCAGGTTTTTCAAACAGCAGAAGACGCACTAAAAAGCGAGAGCAATGCCATCATGGTGCACAAGCGCTTCCAAGCATGACAGCTGTAACCTGACCATGTGATATGATGAGGAACAATCAATCACAGCCACCAGACATCTTCTATTTCTTCCGTAAATTTCAGTATACGGTAACTAAGGAGGAAATGTTGATCATTTTAGTGCAGGACGACCCAGAGCTTTACATCTGTCCCATGGACAATACTTTAATACAGTGGTTCCCAACTGGTCCGGCCACGGAGTCCAGATTCCTCCTTAATCATTCGTTAAAGATCCATTTGGCCATGTTGTCCAGCTAGTTTGCTGTCTTTGTCGAGCAGCTGTCTGTTAGTCACTCATTCTACAGCAGGAAACTGCACGTTGACAAGCTTTGTGCCGGAAATTCACTGTACTTAAAAATAAAGCTTTTTTTTTTTTTACAAACTTGACATGTTTGCAAGTCACTTGCGGTCCATTCAGAATGGACCTGCGACCAACTTTTGGACCGCCACCCATCAGTTGGGAACCACTGCTTTAATACAAAACAGCGCCTGGAAGAAAATCTGCTCCAAACTCGGGATTCCTGGTAAGTAATGTCAGACACAACCTGCCTCTGCGCTCTTGAGAGTTGGCACAGGGTAGGCTCAAGAGGAGCATTCAGCACTCATGTAAAAGACATGGCATGTGCCCTAGCCCCAAATCGGCTGCTGAGATCGCTTTAAAGTAAATTACGAATGGGGTGTACAGAAACATAGTTTGACATCTTGGGTACACACTTGTTTTCTTTCTAGTAGGAAAAGAAGATTGATCCCACTCTGATGTCTGTATGCTAAATATGAAGCTAAAGCCAGTTAGCATAAAAACTAGAAACAGGAGGGAAACAGCTGGCAAAGCTCTGTCCAAAAGTAATAAAATCAGCGTACCAACACCTCTAAAGCTCATTATTTATCTTGTTAGTTTTCACCATACAAAAACAGAAGTGTAAAAAGTTGTGGTTTTAATATGAAGCTAGAGCTAATAGCCACTTAGCTAAGCGTAGCACAGTTCAAACAAAAACCGACCACCAGCACCTCTAATGCCCTATTTAACAAATTACATCTTGTTTGTTTAATACGTACATAAACTCAAGTGCAATTTGTCATTTGATTTGGTGTAAATTTGTTATAAATTGCTGTAGGTGAATTCTGGTACCTTCAAACAGAACTCTGCTAGCTGTTTTCAGTCTTTGTGCTAAGCTAAACCAGCAGTCATATTTTACGTACAGACATCAATCTTATCAGTTAACTTTCATCAGGAAAGCAAATAAGGATATTTTAAGTTTGTGACTGAATGGGAAATGGAAAGTTACTGCAACAAACTCAATTATATTCATCTTTACACACATACGTATGAGGACAAAGAGTCAGCTAAAACTCGACTGACCAAAATATCCAAATAAAAAACAACCAAAAATAGAAGCTCATAAATTTTGGCCCGTTTGTGTGTGTGTGTGTGTGTGTGTGTGTGTGTGTGTGTGTGTGTGTGTGTGAAGGACGACTCACTGAAAGCTCCTGTGTATGTGGGCTGGGTGAGATCTTTTGGCACTTTCCTGTAAATATCGAATCTGAGGAGTGAGAGGAAGAAAAGGGAAAGGGGTAGTGAGAAAAAAAAAAAAGAAAATGTAAACACTGCTGAGAAAAGAAGCACATTCTGTACCCATAAGGCTTTGCGATATTACAGAAGAGAGGTGGAATGTTAGCTCTGGACCAACGCCATTACACACAACAGGTCCAGACAGCCAGCCGCAACACACACACACACACACACACACTTTTTACAGGGTTACACCTCTTCCTCTGAATGTGTGCTCTGTAATTTTGACCTGACCCCAACAAAGGTCTCTGACACTCAGCATATACACAGGAAAACACAAAGCCAATGCAAACAAACACACACACCAGTGAAAAGACACACACTGGGATCATAAACATAACTTCAAATTATACGGTTTGATCCTTTTGGCAGAGAGTGTAAGTTACCGTACAATTACATACAGTACCACTCGCAGTGAAGGATTCAGTCTGACAGAAACACGCAGCAAATTTATTCTCATCTGAATCTTTAACTTGACATTTTCGTATCGACTTAGATATTTTCAGATTGTGCTTCAATCAGTGAATCAGAGGCGGAGGAGGATCATCGCACCCTGACACAATCAACTCTCTTACGAAATACTCTTGTTGCCTATTTGGGGAGCTGAGAAGGTGAGGAAAAAAAATCTGCTACTCAACACCAAAACTATTTAGGTTCATGAGTTCTTGCACATGTCCTTTTTGGGCAGTGAAACATTTTCGACCCCAAACTCCATCGCTGACAAATCCCACCCACTCCCTCTTCTCATCCCCACTCTCACACTTACTCCCCCTTCCTCATCTCCTTCCAAAACACATCTGTTCACATCTCTTGCACCGAGAGCTGTCGGTGAAATAACCACAGCTGATGCAATGCAGGGCGGAGGAGGAAGTGGGAGGGAGGGCTTCCTGTCCTGTCCAGCCCCGACCCTGCTGCTTCTCTTGTTTTGGCTCAGCTTTGTTTTTATCTGCCGCACACAAAAAAACCAAAAAAAAAAACTGGATCCTAAATGCCTCAGCCAGCTTCCCTCCATCTCTTCCTCTGATCCACATCCATCTATAACTTCCTGCGCCCATGTCCCATTAGTATTAGATCACTGTGTGTTTATAGCAGGCCTGGCAGGATATATAGGACAGGCAGCACAGAGAGGGGCTGGGCAGGGAGGGGTCGCTCTGTATCAGGATCAGAATAACTTCTAGTGTAACACACTTCCTGAATGTTAAGCTTTAGTGCGCAGAGGGATTCTGTCCTCACGTTCCTCTCCACCCAGCCACAGCGCTGACCTCCTGAGGCCACCAGACAGGTGGAGCTCCGCGATATAATACGCCACTGTCATGTGAAAACCTTGAAAGTCTAGTTTTGAGGAATTCCGTCTTTCAGAGGATTACATGCTCCTCTGTGGGTTCACCTGTGATGACAGTACATGACCCGTGTTGTTAAAGGGGAACTACGCCCATTTCTAAAATTCATACATATTATTCCCATGATCTAAGACAGTCCGAAGAAATCGGTCAACATGAACAACCCAAATCCAAAAGCTAGAGTGCTAAAACTCAGATTTGTGATGTCATCAAGTACAAAGTCTGGAGCTACTCCACAGACAATGACTTGGGAAATATGTTACAGATGACACTGAGAGCACCCAGGGGAACCTTCTGAGTATATGGGTACATTTTCTGTTTCAGAGCTGAGAACACTACAACAGAACAAAGCTCATTCTGTGGGTCCACTCATCGTCTATGGAGCAGCTCCAGACTTTACTTGATGACATCACAAGTTAGAGACTTATACCCCTTTTCCACTAAAGTTAGCGTGTGTTTTGAGGTTTTTTTAAACACCAGTAAACCTGCTAGAAATAGGCTTTAGACTCCTTTCATGGCACTGCAGTAGACGAGTATGCTTTTCTGTGTGTGGGGGGTTGTTTTGGAGAGTCACGTTCAATGTTACGGACAGGCTGGAGAACAGGTAGACAGCAGAAAGGAGCATGAAGGCCAGTGAAAACTTTACTGTGGTTAATTGTTTTTATTTATCTCTTACTTATTCAGTCTTTCTTTTAAACTCAGTGCAAACTAATTTGGATCGATGTTTGAGCACTGTCTAGGTGGAGACGGGAGGTATTTTGTGATGACTTGTCATTACATCTTGCGGGTAAAGTAGCTAAAATTAACATGTTCACCTGGATGTTGTGTTCCCAGCAATGCTGAGTGTAAATGCCGATTAAAACCTTTCCAATTGCATTAAAAATCCGGATGTTAGCGCGTTTAGTGGGTTTTTGTGTAGTGTGAAAGAGGCTTTACTTCTCTGGTCTCTGGCTTTGAGAGAGTACCTCATGTTCACAATATTGATTAAACTTTCCTAGCCCATGGAAATAACATTAAAATACTCAATTGTGGTGGAATTCCATTAAGGAAACCTTTTCAGCTCAGTTAGTTTAAAAAGCTTTAAATGAGCTTTTGATATAGCAGCAAACAACTATGTGCTATGTAAAGATAAAGTGGATTAATGGCGTCCTGAGCAGAGAATAAAGTCACGCGACATCTGTGTGTCTTGTAATGTAAGATTCTCTGTGGTTTGTTGTGGTACATGGTCCAGCTGTGTGTGCATATTAATGCATTTGATTCCCTGTGAGTGTATCCCACTAGCTAGCTAATCACCGCCGCTTGTCACTGTGCTCATACATTTGTTACTGCTGATATCGGGGCAGCATGGTCATGGAAGTGTAACACCCTCCAGTTCCCCGGAGGTTAACACTGTTAGCTTGGTCAACACTGTTGCTGTTATTAGCACTGTTCACGCTGTTAGCACTGTTAGCTGCTAGCCACCAGCTTAGCTACCTCCATGTAGAGAACCATGTGTAGACAGATCTTAGAGAGACCACCAAAATTGACTACATACGCAATATGTACAAATAATTAAATATATGATATCAAGCTAGAATACTTTATATTGTCACAAATTATTACTAATGACGCAATTTTTAATACATTTTAAATATGTAGCGGATAGCCTACACATGGATATTCATTTTGGGTTAGTGGTACACGTGAGCTCTTTTTAAGTTCTACTGAAATTAAAATAGACTTTATATTGTTTTCATAGCACATAAATACATCTTGGTTATATTATATCACACAAAAACAAGCCATCTTAAAATAGTTGTTTGTACATTTAAAATCGTAAATGTTTTTACCCACTTTACCCAACAGCTGAGGGCAGTTGATTTGCCTTTGAAACAGAGTTTCGAAGTCTACACCCGAGACCAGGTTATTAATAGTTAGAGAGATCCTCACCTCTTGCTGTGGGACCACAACCACTTATTTTTAGCAGTCACAGTTTCCCACCACTAAACTTGAACATGAACAAGGAAACAAAATCTCAGTTGTCTGGTTACTCGAGACGAGAGATGGAAACTGATGCTACTTTAAATAGTCTCGGATGGATGTTACTGTACATCTGTCCACCGACAGTGTGGACATATCTGGACACAGGACACAAGGTCTGAGTTACGCTCGATGTTGGGGGGTCGGAGATAAGGACAAAAATAACAGAATGACATCACAGCGCTATCTTGATATTGATATGATACATTGGGCCTCAGGAAGTGATATACAAACAAATTTCACCAGTGTTTTCTTGTATTTGCTGTCCTCTGACAACATAAAATTTTCATGAGCAGGCGAGAGCACTCTTATCAAGATAAGAAAAAAAACATCTTGTTTTCACAGTCCAATAATAGTTTGTCAAACACAAGGAAACATGTTTTAAATTTGACGAACATCAAAAATTGCAGGAATATCATATGATCACATTTAGATAATTATATGTTTTAGAGTAATTATGATGATTGGCTTATTACATTTATGGGCTACAGAAATACAATTGGTCCCTTGATCCCAATTAAGACTATAAAACCCTTGGATGTTATTGCGTACATTCAGCTTCTGACTGGCTTACATGCTGCTCTTAGCTGCTTTGTTCCTCTGTCGACACAGTGTTTACAGCATCACAAATGTTTTGTCATCGCAGGGTTTTTGAATTTCCTGTAAGGCTATTAATGACGCTCTGGAAAATAACATTTACTTTGTCTAAGTTTATTTACTGTTACGACGATTTTACAGCCGCTGAAGTTCTTCTTCCTCCAGCCTTTTTTTGGCGGCACGTCTCCAGTTCTTGGTGCATGTGCCTGAGTATTTCCACACGGCACAACACCTGCCCTTATAGAGTGTTAAGGGGATGTTACCTGTGCTAATAAACAATCAGCCATCCTTGAACACACCAGGGGAAGAGTGGATTTGGGTGGTTAAGAATGTCTGTTACATCTAAAGTTGACTTCTCTTATTTTTCTCTTAACAGAAAATTTAGAGAAAAGTTATGAGAAATTTAAGAGAATTTTGCTGCATGAGGTCCAATGTTTATAAGTAAGAAATCTGACAAAGCTAACTGTGTGTTGTATTACAAATAAGGGTGGAGGAAAAAAATCCATACATCATAGTATTACGATATTTTGCATGACGATATTGTATCAACACAAGGACGCTAAGTATCAGTTTTTATTATGACAATTCTTAATATTGCCAATACAAATTCAACTTTTGGTAGCCTACTAGAATAATAAAATGAATTGCTTTTTCAGTCCACTAGACAGATTCTCCTGCAATAAAAATGACTGAATGTTTAATTACTAGATAAAATGGATGTTGACAAAGTTTTCTTTTGAGGACATAATTTGTGATTAAAAAACGGTAATAAATCACAATACTCTTATTTCAGCATATCATAAAAACATTTTAAATCACAATAATACTTATGTATATATAACTATATAAATATGTATATATAAGTATCATGATAATATTGCATAGTGGGGCCTCTGGTGATTCACATCCCTTGTTACAAATAGCCTACATTATGCAAATCTGGGAAAATGTGAATCACCTGCACTACTTCTAAGCATATACTATTATTTAATTGTTTGGAAATAACATTTAAACGACAGAATATGAAGTACTTTAAAAATGTAATGATTATTTTTTTATTTAGCTTTAACACACTACGCTTCATCCATCCATCCAACCATTCTGATCCGCTTATCCGAGGCCGGGTTGCTGGGGCAGCAGGCCAAGCAAAGCACCCCAGACATCTCTCTCCTCAGCAACGCTTCCCAGCTCCTCCTGGGGGACCCCAAGATGTTCCCAGGCGTTCCCAAGATATGTAATCCCTCCAGTGTGTTCTTGGTCTACCCCGGGGCCTCGTACCAGTGGGACATGCCCAAACACCTCTAACAGGAGGCATCCTGATCTGATGCCGAACCACCTCAACTGAACTCTTTCGACGCAAAGGAGCAGCGGCTCCACTCTGAGCTCCCTCCGGACGTCCAAGCTCCTTACCCTATCTCTAAGGCTGAGCCCAGCCATCCCATGAAGGAAACTCATTTCCACCACTAGTATCGGCGATCTCATTTTTTCGGTCACTACCCAGAGACGCTGTGCTTCGGTCTCATTTAAAATAACATATGATTGAATTTCTAAAAGTGCAGTAAAGATATTGCTGCAGGTGAAAATACTTTTTATAACATCTATATACTTTTGTTTAATTAAACTTACATATGATATTAAGGCAGCATTCAAAATATATCATAAAGCAAAGTAGTGTTTGTCTTTAAAGCATTGTTGTACATCATTTTAAATGTGCTGATTTAAATGTAATATACTTAAATACTTGAACTACACATCTGATACACTCACTTGAGCTTGATGAGAACTCAGCTTCACTTAATTACCTCTGCTCAGAACACTTTGTATTCATGAATACTAATGTTGACTCTTGAGAGTTCACCTCTCGGTCTACCGCTGACGTTTGTAATTTCCTGAATTACAGTCAACACATCTCCCTCTGTCACTTCCTACTGCTCATTCTTCTGTAAAAAAGGGGCACAGATGTTTTGTTATTAGTGAGGACATGGTGTACCAGCAGCATCTCTCTGTTGACACCACAGGGCCTCTTTTCAAGGAAGGGCCCTCACTAAATAAACCATATCTCGCAATGAGTCATGGTAAGCTAGTGGTTCATCCTTTTCGCTAAGTAAACCTGCACAACGGATGTTTATGATTAATTTCTCTCCTCGCATATGATCATCTCACATCACAAGCCGCGAGCAGCACATGCACCTACGCCTTTCTCTACGTAGGTCGCTATTCATTCATCTGCCTCGAGTGTACGTCAAGTATCAAACAGCACACAGTCACCCATCACTGTCATGATAAAGAGATATGACATCTATTGACACTGAGCATCCTTGCTTAAGTCACCATGATTTAATCAACCAAGAAGCAAACACACGACATCACCTGGTTAGCCCAAACCGAACCTGCCTGTGTCAATATATGACATAATGTTAAGGTCATTAAACTTGAGGATAAAAGCCTTTCAGTTATTCACTCATTCATTCAGAGGGGCTGCTGTTGAGTCATTCTGAATCAGGTTATCCTTATCTTTAGGAGCTGATCTATATTACTGCTGAAACACCATTCGGAGCCTTTCAAAACAATTAGCCTATGTCTAACAGGCCTACATGTTTTGTATTAGTATACGAGTTAGTACATTAGTACAAGTAAAAATAAATGAGCATTTAAAGACGGGATGTGAAGAAAACTCTTTCTGAGTGGGGGATAATTTGAGCAGTTTAAATCAGTAACTGTGTCAGAATAGTAATAATAATACATAAATTAAAGATATCAACAAAGAAAAAAGATTATATTTCATAATCAAATTGAGACAGAGTGCTGACTTGGATATGATCTGAACTTTTTATTTTATTTTAAATAAACGTCTTAGCTCACAATTTAAAACTCATATATTTTGATAGTACAAGGCCAGGGGGCAGAAAACCGATACAAAGTTCATTTAAGTGGGCCTCCTATAGCCTAGGTTTTACGTTGTTTTGACGGACAGACATTAGAGTAGCAGTACGACTTCAAATATTTTAAGTACATTTTAAAGGATAAGGTCAGCGATGTTCTATATTTCCTTTTTTGGGCAACAAATCCCATTAACACTCAAAAACTAAGAATCAAAATAATCAAACTAACAAATATTGCGACAAGTACCTAAAGCCTGAAATATGTTCACAACAACTCTGCTGCTGTAAAACACTAAATGTGTATTAATCCGCAGCTGAAAATAGTCCAGAACAAATGCGTTATCAACAGAGCAAAATGTCTGTTTTTTTGCTTGCAATGTGATCGACAATATTAATTTAAGATTACAACTTTTTCTTATATCTCCAGAGTTGTCGTCGGAACTCGGCGGGCAAAGATTGGATTTGTGTCTCAATATCAACCCCAAGGAAATGACTATGTCTTCTTTAACAATGAAACTATAATTGAGAGTCATTTCTTCAAGAATTACAACCCTAGTGTACACCAGTGACCTTGGGGTGACACTGACAGGGGTCACACAGTTATGAAAGTTACACAGTGCTGGTTTCGGTCTTTCACCAGGACTTGTTGACAAACCGAAAAAGAAGACCAGCTGTAATCCTCTGACATTCAATAAACTTAATTTTGATGTACTTAAGCAACCCAGCATTCTGGGAATACATGCTACCCTAGCGTATGGTGAAACCTACGGTAATCGATGCCGTTACACACTCTCACCCTGGTGACTAACCCCTCAGTATTTCTAAAAGGGTGAAACCTGGAAACGTGTAGTTAGTTGGTCAATTGAGCAACTTCCACCTGTTGTAATGTAGTTGTTGTGTGATCAAGGCATCGAGTCAGTGACCCATCCAAACAGGACATGACCATGTGATGACCCTATGACACACCTGCTCTCACACAACCCTCATGCATGGGTCATAGTGTTGTAGTGCAAACAAGAGTTACGTCAGATCCTGTGTGTTGGTAAATTATCTGTACAACACAGCTGTGGTCTGTGAGGCGGACGAGCGCAACTGTGATTACTCTGACAGACAGCTCATGTGTTATCCAGGGCTGCAAGTGACGATCACTTTCATCAGCCGTTACCAAGGTAACTACTACAAATAGCTTGTTTTATCAGACAAACAGTCCAAAACCCCCCCAAAAATTTACAGTTACATAAAACACAGAAAAGCAGTGAATCCTCACTCTGGAGAAGTTGAAATGAGAAAATGTTTTAAATGATCAAATATTGATTATCAGAACATTTTTTTGGCACAAGTGTGTCTCACCTCGTAAAGTGAATATTTTTACCTGATTGTGGTCCAAATTAACTGGCACTAGATATTACCAATGAAAATAATGTGACATGCTCCTTGTTTAAGGAGACATCTATCATATAGAGCTAAAAGTCAATTAATGAAACAGTCGCTCAACAAACAAATAATCAGCAACCATTTTGATTATCAATCAATCAGCTGTCATTTTTTTCCAACAAACTAGTAAAACAAACATTCTCTTGATCAAGCTTCTCAGATGAGAGGATTTGGGGCTTTTCTTTTTCATATTATTGTAAACTGAGTATCTCTAAGCTTTGGTCAAACAAAAAAAGACACCTGAATATGTTCCCTTATGTTCTGAGAAGTGGGAAGTGACGGGCATTTTTAACTACATCTTGACATACAGAGTGCTCCAGGAAATGAGTCCTGAAACCCAGAAATGAATTTGCATTTTAGTATTCCTACTTCCCTTGTCTCAGAGTCAGTGTTTTTTTGTTTTTTGTTTTTTTTAAATCGGTTTTCGGATAGGTGCCTGAAATAAGGTCTGTGGTTAACACAAGCTGAGAAATGTTCATGTTTTATTCTATGACATAAAATATGTCAGTAAATAGGCCACTCTTAAAATTTGAAGCCTTTGTGTGTCTTGAAAAAGACGGTTGCTAAGGGGCTAAATAAGGACGCATTCACACTGGCTCTATTTGGTCCGCTTTAAACGAACCCTGGTCCGCTTCCACGGATAGTTCGGTTCGTTTGGAGTGGTGTGAACGCTTATTCGAATACTGGTGTGGACCAAATGAGCGAACCCTGGTCCGCTTGAAAACTGGGGGTCTCGGTTCACTTGCAAGTGAACCCTGGTGCGGTTCGCTTACAGTGGGAAATGCAAACGGACTATCCAGCAAACCAAATAGAGGAAGTGACGTAGAGCACAGTGCATTTTGAGTGGAAAAAAACAAAGCCAACAGCGCAAACTGGGAGAAGAAAAAAAAGAAAAAGTTGGAAAATGTCTCCTGGGCGGATGTGGAGTAGGGAGGAGGTGCAGGCGCTAATTGATATATGGTCAGAGGACTATATATCGCAGTTGGTTGTGGCTACCCACAATGGTTTCCCGTCTTTGGTCCTGGCCAATTGATGAACCGGTTTTTCTTCTTCCTCATGCTTTTTTTCTTCCTGGTCAGTGGTCATTTCGGGCAATACCGCCCCCAAACGAGCAGCTGTTGTAACTGCGTGACGTTCTAAGCAAAATGCAGTGTGAAAGTGAACCGAACTAAGTGAAGGTGTGAAATTTTTCGGCATTCCCCGCCCAATCGAACCGAGTCCCCCGGACTATCCTGGTGTGAATGCGCCCTAAGACTACAGGACGTCATTACACCAAACATGGCTTTACGGCCTTGTTGTGATGGCAACGTTAAAGTCATGCGACCGTAGTGTAGTTCATTTATAGCCTAACGTTAGCTTCTTACCTCTGGGGATTGCATTTACGCTTTAAAAATTATAGAAGTGGTATTTATTTGTGAAGATTATCTTGCTGAACAACATGTGTAAGCATCATAAAATTGTGTTTGCCATAGAGATTATTTTTTGCAATAAACCAAAATCCAGTGGAAAATTTAATTTGCTTTTTGTCAAGGGAACCAGGGTGACATAAGTTCTGCATTGCCCTACAAAAAAAATCATCCCTGCAGCACTCTACAGACCAAAGGATTTAATGATTTAAACTGTATATTATTAAATCGTAAATATAATTGTTAGTTGCAGCCCTACAACTTCCTTTTTTATTTTAATTGTATAAAGTTAATACTTTCCACTCATATTTTCGGACTGAATAAGTGGGCTACCTGTGACCATGACAGCCTGACAGTATCCGTCACATATGAAGTAACCACATAGTGCAAACATCCTGTCCTCTATTTTGATTAGGGTGTGCTCTATTTACAGTTTCAACAGCCATGTGGGTGTGACTGTCAGCTCTGTGCCTGTTGCCAGACCATCTATAGATTAGCTGAACGGCTCTGTTGTCAGGTGTATTTCCGACTGTTCCTTACCTGTTTCTGACTGTTTATTGGCACCCAATGATTCTGAAAACTGCCTCTGTTAGTGAGTTTGGAGAATTATAGACTTTTGATGTGTGAATAAGATTAGATCAGGCCATCACGTTTGTTTAGTAAAATGCAGCTATGACAAAACAGTATTGACTGTTGAGTTTTACTATGCCCTGGGGTCACTGTAATCAGTGTCACGTACTGCAAATTTCAGGATGGATGTGGAAATCTGCACATGCGCAGGCAGGAGCCCTCACAAAAACTCTGTGAGCATACCTGAGCATCACTCCACCGACTCAACACATACTCTACACCCCTGTGACAATGCAGCCCATTCATTCCCAATGTGAAACACCACTGTTTCAACTTTGACTCGCTCATTAGTAGGCGATGCTTTGCCCACCGTTTATTCATCCACAGCTCACAGACTGTCAAACACCGCCACCGTCCCTCCACAGCTCACCCAAAATAACCGGAAGCTCCGTACTCACCTCCTAACATCGAAAGGCATGATGCTTGCACGTTTGACAGGGGGATAAGCGGACAAAGCTACAAACAACGGGCTAACATACAGCTCCCTTCAACGCTACCGGTTGTTCATCGGTACCGGGCTGACGTCAGCTTAGGACGCTTTGCAAAAGCTGATTGGCTGAGAGCTACTTCCTGTTCGCTCTGATTCTGCTTCCGGTGAAAGCGCTGCATCCTTTATGTCAATTTACGTTTGCTGAAAATTTTTATATATATTAAAATAAAATAATCACATAGCACATGAATACTTAGTCTTTCATCTATGGTTTAATTACTAAATAACCCGCCTTGTAAAAAAAAAAAATCCTTTTTTATTTATTTATTTTATTTTTTATTATCATTATTTTACATAAACAATAGATTTTCCCCCAGTTATAATACATTAATTTGTCAGGGACCACGCACACAAATGTTTTCAAGTCTCTGGATAAATAATATAGCCTCAGGGTAACCTTCTAATAAACTTTTAAATCCATTTATTTCTTAACCTACATAAAAATACATGTACAATCCATCTGTTTTCCCCAGCCAAATGTTAAAATGACATCCTAGAGATAGTAGAAAATGACATATCTTGTAAAATCTGATGCAAAATATAATATGTATGTATGCACAAACTAGTAGCCTAGAGCACATATCCTCCAATAATTAAAGCAATAGTGTAACACATGACATTTAAATCATCCATTAAATTGAAAAGTACTGTCTTTCTCTTAAGATTGTGTACCCATTTGGTGGACCGTTATTCTCATAAACTAATTAGTACAATTTTATTTTAACCCTCCTATATATAAAAACTAAAAAACTGATTATAACACTGGTTGAAAGCACCTACTGAGGCATTTTTATGTATTTGTGACTAACATTATAATATAGTTCTAATCATATGAAATGTTATTTTTATTGCTTACATCTACACTATACTGTGTAGATGTTTATACTGTGTTTATATTATATATATTACCATAAAACTTCAAGTAATAGCCCAGGCTATTATTTGCCTAAATGACTGAAATCAACAAGCCTATATTTGGGACAGGCCTTTAATTCCTTTCACAAGACTTTTGCTCAGCGAAGATCGGGAAATATACAATCAAGTTGTTTATATAAACCAGCATGAATATTACTCGTATACAAATTAGGCTTCACATAATATATCAATTATGAATCATTCATTTGATCTAGCTCCGAGTTACGGCCCTCAAGGATTATGGCACCCGGCATACCGACACATCACCACTTTATCCTGTTATACTCACAACTTGGATTAATTTTTATGAAAAACCCTTACAGACTAAAGGAATACATATAATTTACCAGGTAATCAAGGAATGGACACATAATTTGAGGTAGCCACGAGCCCACTTTTATACATGTGAAGAACTGCCTGGTAACCAGACCGGGCCTCTAATTGAGACAGGCATTTATTTGTCAAAATGTGTTGCCACACTTGGCTAGTAAAAGAGACTGGACGTTTAATTGGGACTAGGCTTTTAATTGAAGTTTTGTGGTATTATATATATAATATTTTAATATTTGATATACTGTTTAAAGTGTCATCTACTGATCTGAAGTTTAAGTAACTGCAGTGTATTCTGGACCATTTCTAAGTTTGTGATGAGCCTGAATGAACAGATTAGTTACATTTGTGGAATAAGGACAAGGTAAATAGAAAATTACCTTAGTTAGGAGATAGTTTTAATGATTTCTTGGTATTATTATATACATATACACACACATACACACGTGTTGTTTTTAAGCAGCCCATATTTCAACCTTTAACCAGTATAGCTGCATGTTTATCTGGCAACTATGTGACCTCAGACAGCAGGCCATAAATTATGTTGCCTCTGTGAGAAAATTGCCTTAAAGACATTATTTTTAATTAAAATTCCAGTGGTGACGTCTGATGACCCTGTTTGCCCCAAACGCATCAACTACACTTTTTGGCTGACGTACAAAAAGTCTTACAAAAATACAGCCTGCAAATGATTCATCAACATAAATACTTGTTACGTACAAAAAGGAAAGCAGGGAAGAACTTGTAGTATTTTATGAACTCAACATTCAGAAATAAAAATACATTTTTCACATTGCAGTAATCCACTGTGATCACATGTATGAGACAGAAATGCTTATTTTGGGCTATATTACAGTAACAACACAGAAACAGAGAGCTATATGTCATGTCATCTGTGAAATAAGAAAATCCACAAAATCCACTGGTTATGGGTTTTCCCTTTTTTTTCATATATACATGAAATGAAATGCCTTCTGCTCAAATACCATGCTGTTACTGAGACACTAGAAGACGGGATAGGCCGTGTGTTTTCCCACTGATGGCTCAGCTATTGCCTATAGTGACGGTGACAGTAAACAGGCAGAGATGACAGCAAGTGACAACGAGGTTGGACCACAGGAAATGCCTCTCTGTCGTCCTCTGTTTCACTTCCCTTTCTGGATGAGAGCCACAGTTGGTTATGGGCCATAATTATGGGAATCCAAAACAGGGCAATAACTCAGGCTCTATTTTCAGACCTAAATTTAAATATTCTCTCAGAAACACATGTACAGGTTTGTATTTTTACTCTGGGAGGACATTTGCACTGATGAATGTGGTCGCTGAGAGAAGAGGAGTTTTTCTGTTGATGAAATGCAAGTTTTGGTTTCATGCTCAGCCTTTTTGCTGGATATTATCATCAAGCAACTAGAGAAAAATTATGACACATGTTTAACTTTTTGTAATATGGTTTTAGAACATTTTGGAAAACACCAACGTCACAGATAACACTGGTATGTGCTTGGAATAAATTAAAAAGATTAACTAAGGGAGGAAAACAAGTGAACATTGTCTACTTTGTGGAAATACACAGTTGCATCATCGAGCCCCCCGCTGTTGTCTTCATTCACCCCTTCATCATGTGTCTGGGGTCTTTCCTAATCCTCAGCACCGGAGCTCATCACTTCGTGACTGAGAGGAGGTTGCATTTGAGGACAAAATGTCTGAGAACAGACTGTTTTCAGAGCCCTGTTGGACCCTCCTCCCCTGTATAGTGTAACATTCCTGCTTTGTGGCATGTGCCTCACAGTTGACTCATCTCACAGGAGTGTGAGGTTAAACCGGCTGGAGAGTTTTTGCACTTTGTTGTGATTGGTTAAGTCTCTGTCCTTAAAGCTTCCCTCCCCTTCCCCCTCTTCCTTTCTCACATAACACATCTATTTACCCTTTGCTTGAGAGGCAAAACATCACGGATGCGGATTCACCTGGCTGAAGGTTACATCAAAGTGAGAATGATGTCATGACATATGACAGCCTGATCATTTCAAGCAATATACATAATTAAAAAATTAGCACATGCAGCATGAAATTGAGTTATAGCCTAGTACAAGCTTAATTACAATTAAATTAGATGTTTAGAGTAATGGGATATGGGCTGAAACTCATATAGGATTTTAAATGGTGTGTCGCAACACTACCTGTTTTCAAGTTTGCTTAGTAAACACTTGTTTCACAACAAAACAACCCCGGTGTGTCTCAGTTTCAACACACCCTCTTGTCAGTAGACGCCTATTGTCCACCAATAATGATCCTCCAGCTTCCTTATTATGAGACAGCAGTGTTGCCCACTCTGAGTCAGCAAACCACAGCAACAAATGGAAAGGGTTTCCCGTAGTGATTGTAATCATGTTTGCTTTTTAAAACACACTTTAATATTTGGTGGGGGTTGGGAACAAAAAACACCTCATCCATCTGTTTTAATTAGGTCACAAATGAAACAAAACTGACAGGTCAGGAGATCACCATCTGCTGTTGTCTTCCTGGTAGACCCATGTTGTTTTCTCAGCGTGTGGAAATTTACTGGACTTCAGATTTCTATACAGTGATTAACTTTTATGGTTGGCCTTTGCTCTCGGGGCATTGAACACTATGTACCTCTGACTAATAAAAACAAAGAATAAACCTTTATGGCCCCCCACACCAGATATTTACTTATTATCTTGTTATTTGTCAACTCTCAGGTGAAGAGGCAAAATAGAAATCTAATTAAACATCATGGAAAATTTGGCAAACTCCTAATTTGCTGACACACAATTTGAGCAAACAGTGATAATTTGGAAACATCAGCTTATTTATACAAGTGTCATAAAAGATGAAAACATGAGCAGGTCTCTCTCCCCCTCAGTGAAAACTTCCCTGACACTACGTGCCCGCGTACGTGCATCACGCATGTACAGAAATGTCCCTCATGTGCGCGAGCACTGTTCTGCCCTAGTGCACCCGCAGAGGGGGGAGGGGGGCAGCGGGCGATGACGTCCGCAGCGCTGGCAGGAAGCCAAGAGGGGCGGCCGCCTGACGTCAGTGGCCTCTCATTCACAAGCACGAGCCGTATATAAACGCTTTTCAAAGCGCCCACAGACAGAAGCAACTCACTGTAAAGTTGAATTTACGGAACTTTTTTTTTAAAAGAAGAACTTTAACTACCGGATACACTCGAGAAGAGGACCGGCTTTGACAGTCTTAAAACTTTTTTTTGACTTTTGTGTTTCTGTTTAAACGAACCGGAACAAAGGACTCGCCGCTTTAAAGATCACTTAACCGTCGTCTCAACGGCCTAAACTTCTGTTTTCCTGCCGTTCAAGCTTTATGTATTTGGATTTTAAATTTATATCCCGCTGTCCTACTATGGTCATAATGGAGGTCCCCACCATCGACTGCGCGTCCCTCCGTGGCTTGTTGGAGGGCGACGTCCCGGGCTGCCTGGTACTGGACTGCCGCTCTTTCCTCTCCTTCAACTCGTCCCACATATCGGGCTCCACCAACGTCCGCTTCAGCACCATAGTGCGCAGGAGAGCCAGGGGGGGTCTAGGACTTGAGCACATTGTCCCCAACGAGGACACCAGGACTCGGCTCCTGTCCGGGGAGTACCAGTCTGTGGTACTTCTCGACGACCGGAGCTTTGACTTGAGCCAGGCGAAGAAAGACGGGACGTTGATGCTTGCTGTTACGGCCCTGTGTCGCGACCCCTGTGGAGCCAGGGTTTTCATCCTGAAAGGTAAGAATAAAAAGTTATTTAACTGTTTAAAAAGAGCCTCACACAATTGTTTGACTGTATCCTAACAACGGGGCAACAAATGCGGATTACAGCTGTCACCACACCAGCTGGTGTTGGAGTAAACACTGTTCTAAAATAGCCCCAAGAGCAGTTGTTACCTTTTTTGAGACCCATATTGAAATGTGGATGTCTGTCAGCTGTTCTGTGATCTAACCTAGACATCTTTTTCTCCCCTTTTCAGGTGGTTTTGACACATTTACCACAGAGTATCCAGATATGTGTACCAAACCCTCCCCTCCACAAGGACTCAGTTTGCCCCTGAGCTCCAGCCAGAGTGCAGACCCAAGCTGTAGCCCATGCAACACTCCTTTATATGATCAGGTCAGTATTTTTGTTTATTAATATACAGATAATGAGTCTAAACACGCTCTTGTTGGTTTCTTACTTCCTGTTGTACTATTTTGGTGTTGACTGAATGTTTATTTTTCTGTGTAGGGTGGTCCCGTGGAGATCTTGCCTTTCCTGTACCTTGGCAGCGCTTACCACGCTTCAAGAAAAGACATGTTAGACATGCTGGGGATCACCGCTTTAATCAACGTCTCTGCCAACTGCCCCAACCACTTTGTTGACTCCTTCCAGTATAAAAGCATCCCGGTCGAGGACAACCACAAGGCTGATATCAGCTCCTGGTTTAACGAGGCAATCGAATTTATCGGTGAGTACATCCACCATGTTTATCCCCTTCACACCCCCTCAACTGCCAAATGTGAGGGCCTATCACAGCTGTTACCGCCTGAGCTCATTGGTGGCAGGCAAATACAAACACCCAACCCCCTTCTTCCTTCACAACACTCTTTGACTCCCGGATTTAAATTTTAAAAAGTTCCCTCCAAAACGGACCAGCTGGCTCGGCACAGGCTCCCCACTCCATCACAATGGCGGTTACATCATCGCCACATCTCAGGCGTAGAAAAAGGGATGCCCCCTTTTAATGAATTGTGAGGCAATGGCCCCAAACTAGTTGTGTGGAGGGTAGGCTGGCTGGGCTTGAATGGCTCCCTCCGTGCCACTCTTTGTTCTGGCTGAACAAAAGGCAATTTCTCCTCACTCACTGTCGGCCTTCCTCCCAGATCAATACCCCTAGCAGGGGTCTGTTCCCCTCTTTTGTCCATTCAGACTGCCTCCTTTGGGAATAACCCCCACAAGCTCACACCCTGCACCCCTATTAACTGTGTTCCTGTGTCTTAATGAGCGCTGTTGAATTTAAATAGCAACTCCAAGTGTTGGGAAGACTTTTGTGTTTTTGCCTTCCTGTGACAGAGAGTTTGAACCTCCTGTCTTTGCAAATGCATGTCATCACCTGATAGGTGTTTACCGTAAACTAATGTTGCTCTCTCCTCTCTCCTCCCCCACAGATTCGGTTAGGAATAAAGGAGGTCGTGTTTTTGTGCACTGTCAAGCAGGCATCTCCCGCTCCGCCACCATTTGCCTTGCCTACCTCATGCGGACCAACCGTGTGAAGCTGGACGAGGCCTTTGAGTTTGTCAAGCAGCGCCGCAGCATCATCTCCCCCAACTTCAGCTTCATGGGTCAGCTCCTTCAGTTTGAGTCCCAGGTCCTGGCATCGTCTACTTGCTCCTCAGAGGCGGGAAGTCCAGCCATCGGCAACAGCAGCACAGTCTTCAATTTCCCAGTCTCAATCCCTGTACACACATCGGCTGGTCAGCTGTCATTCCTCCACAGTCCCATCACCACCTCTCCCAGCTGCTGAGGAAGGTGTGGGGAGCACAGACTTTTCTTGGACTTGAACTCACAGGTGACTCTGCAAAGAGCACTGCACAAAAGTCACGTCTGGTTGTATCCCATTTGTGGTGATACTGGTATCACTGGACAGAATGGGAACTCTTGTTTGGGGTCAGTTTATTTTGACTAATCTGCTGGCCATATCTCCGATGGCCTGCTTATTTGAAAGGGAGATTAGATAACTACCAGTATTCATGTTGTACCTCCTAAATGTGAAAGTCATCCTAGATGACTTGGGAAATGGCTGAAAAGGTAGTTGAGATTATTCCTGTAGAGGAAGTATAGAAGTATCTGAATATTCTTTATTCAAAGGACTGATTTTTTTCCATGAAGGCAACTGCTTTTGATAATCGTAATCATTTTTAAGCAAACAAAATGGAGAGGGCTAACAGTTGTCTCAGGAATGTTGACTTATCCTCTCACGTGTTGCTTTCCGTACTTCTTAAGGAAAGCAACGTTAACACGTTGCCCGGCGTGGCAATGGAAGCTACTCCTTCATTTGACGAACAATGAATGTATCCCCCTCTTTGCAGTGTAGATGTGACAGAAAATCTTCATGTTCAGTTTGAGAGTTGAATGGGTTGCCAATCAAAATGCAAATACCTGCCTTTCAAGACATCATGAAACCTTGACGATCCTGACACATTTGGGGAAATGGACCATTAAATACCTCATGTTTGTGTACTGTGTACTGCAGCGCTGAGATGACAGAACCCCTACAACTACTAAAAATGGGGACACGTTGTCCTCAGTGGCTGCATTCTGACATATTTATTGAACTAAAGTAATATATTTCTTTATCATATCTATTTTTGCATATGTTTGTTTAAATGTTGTTTTTATACCGTTTAATAAATCTCATCTGACTTTTGTACTTGGTTGAACATTTTGTCCTTTTTTTTCCTCACTTTATGTCAGAAGACATTTATTTACTAGTGTCTAATAATGGACAATGACGTGCAAATAATTTAGGCAACACAGATTAATAATCTGGCAGAGTTGAAATTAAAGTGTGGATCTATTTCAGCATCTAGTTATCTGCCCATATGCCAAGTAACTTGAGGTTACTGATACACGGGACAGATTTATCTTCCCCTAGTGGCATTATCAGGTGATAAACATAAAAAAGTTGGTGCAAAACACAAACTAAATTCATAATCCAACCGTCTCCCAAAATTAAATAGAATTCTGTCTTCAGAAATAAAATGTTTGACATATGGCCAGTAGCACAAATTGTAGGGCTGCAACCAGCCATTATTTCATTATTGATTTATTTGTTGAATATTTTCCCTATAAATAGTTTGGTCACTAGGGTATCAGAAACTATAAAAACAAAGAAATTAATAAAAATTGTAATTTCCCAAAGTCAGAGCTGTCTGACCAACTGATCAAAACTGAAATATTTAATTTAATATTATAGACGACTAATAAAAACAGTAAATATTCACATTTTAATCGAAGGTGTTACTGAAATTCATCCATTGTAGAAATTTAGAATTTTTTTGTTGACTGAGTAATTCCTTTAGCAGAAACCGAAACAATTGATGAAGTTTTTTCAATTTTATTTTAATGCTTACAAAGATGAAAAGGAGCACCAGAAAAACAACAACAACAAAAAATGGCGCCGCACCTAAACAAAGCTTAGGCGAATCTGATCCTCTGGCATGTCAAAAATATCTTTGTGCACATCCTTCCCTGTTTTGTTCCATGCGATGGAATCCTATCATATATCTGCATAAGGACTCTGCCCACATAAGAAGCATGATGTCATGGCGTCGGCCATTGTTTGGGCCACACTCCCTCTGTATGAACCCATCTGAGAGCAGGGCAGCAGCAGGAGGCCTAGAGAATCAGCGAAGGAGCCCCCCCTCTGCGGCCACAATAGGAGCAGCTGCAAGGCGTTTGGGAAAAGTGTGACAACTAAAGAGCATTCAGGGCTCAGTCAAGCACTGGCCTTGTGTCCCCTGCCTCCCGCACCAATGGGGAGGTGGAGACGAAGATGGCCGTGAAAGGGAAAGGAATATGTTTGGGTTGCAAATTAGCCAAAACATTGGCTTTGACCCTTGATGGGGGTGTGAGAAAAAGGAGAGCAAACTTCCTCCAGAGGTGATGATGATGATACCCCAACACCTCCACTACAGAATAAGTTATGTGTTTATTAAAACTAAGGTTTAAGGAGAGAAAACTTTACATTTTGATAACCCTTTAATTTTACGCCAAGTCCAACAAATCCCAAAATGTATCCTCTAAACTGACATGCACTTCTTATCTGACAGCAACGCAAATGTTTGCCTCTGAGAGAAAACATCACCAGTGAGTGTCGCTGCCTCTGGGATGAAAGGCTCATTCATGACCTCACCAGCTCCCCAAGACAAGCTGTGGTTTTGGTGACATATGTGCGACACCCCTCCCCCAACCAGCCCACCCGCCTTTGTGTCCTTAGATTTCCTGTTGTCAGGAGGGACGTTGGCAGGAGTGTGTGTCTGTGTGTGTGTGTGTGTGTGTGTGTGTGTGTGTGTGTGTGTGTGTGAAAGTCGTTAGGAATCTTTTATGATCTGATGAGGGAGCTTAGGAGGGGAAAAAGCCCTTAGTCAATTGACAGGTCAGGGACATTAAAGCACTGGGATTTAAAGTGTGTGTGTGTGTGTGTGTGTGTGTGTGTGTGTGTGTGTGTGTGTGTGTGTGAGAGAGAGACAGAGTCTGAATGTGATGTGAGACAATGTCAAGGTGCTATCCTCAAAGTAATCCTGAGACAGCGACTTAATTTTAAGTTTGCCTCTGACATGCTGAGTCCTATATTCTTTTATCATATCCCCAAATCTTTATTTGGTATCAGTCAGACAGAACTGACCATAACGTCATTTGCCAGTTTCACCTTGTTGTCAATTGGCCATCCCATTTAGCAACTGAGCTCTGACTCAACTTCAAAGTCATTTTAATTAACACAATCCAGAGAAAACAATGGTTATATAATGTGTCAGACACCGCTGCCATGACAGGAAGGGACATAACCCCACCGCTCCCTTATTACATAATCCAGTTTGTATAAAATGTGTGGGAGGTGATCTAAGTTTCATGACTTTTTCCACATCAGATATGTCATACCTACACACGTCTTTAAAGGATGAGAACTGAATTCTGTCTCATAAGCCCAAAAAGTTCGATTCAAACTTGGACTGTAATGTGGAATCAAATGTCTCTGCCATTTGAGAGCCTTGCTACAAGCCTGCTCACAATGTCGCTATAAAAAAACACATGAGATCACCATTATATTAAAACAATATGACACCCTATCTCTAGTTCAGCTTTCAAGATTCAGCTCTGTCGCCCAGTTTGAGGTGATAAAATGATTACATCGTAAATGCCTATAAGATTTGATTTATATTAGATATAGTAGAATATTAGATGTTAACTGCATAGCAGTGTCACACACTTTATCATTGTCTTCATATGTACAGTATAATGTGCATTCATTTGCATAGAAATGATTTGTTATTGTGTCTTATTCAGTTTTTTTTTTAATAGAAACTGGGGTTAATTGTGGCCAGCAGGTTTACAGTTTGAACTACAGATGGCTGCACTTGAGCACAAAGCACACAGTTGTGTTGCATTACTGAAAACAATAGGCTTTTATTTTAACCCTGCTCCATGTTGCAGCATGTAATAATAAAAACACAGGATAACCACAGATCCTGTGGTTTGCATGTAGCCCAGTTATGAGGTGAATTCGTTCCAAAAATTAGGCCGTGATTATGCCATATTTTGAAGAGGGAGAGGGAACATTTTGGCTAATTCAGGTCTTTTTCGATGCATTTTTTCTTGAATTTGATTGTATTTAGTTTTTTAAAGGTGTGTACATGACATACATATATTATTCCTTCCAGGGTGTTGGAACATATGGTACATTTCTTATATTATGGAGACAGCCTCCGGTATTAAAACATCCAGTAAAAATAAATACATAATCGAACAAATGAATAAGTCCAGAAGGAAATGAAAAAATAAAACAACAACAAAGGAAAATGATGTCGTACACATATCTCATGGGCCACTACAGGATCACATAATCACAGGGGACACTTAAATCTACTGAGACCTGTCTTCCATTTTAATGTGAGCCCAGAACAGGTCCCAGGGTGACACCCGTTCCTCCTGATCGCCACTAATTCTACTAACCATACATTTGTAAGATGCTGTTTCCACCACTGACTGCACTAACCCATTCAAGTGTCTTTCAATAACCGAACAGACTGTAACTATTCACACAATAATAACAGTAAATACACACTTAAATATGTTTGGTATTTGAGACCGGTCCCCAACATAACTTTGAGCCAAATGAACTTCTTAAAAAGTGCTAATACCTGGATCCAAAGTGGTCTAATCAAACTGCATAAAGAGGCAAAGTCTCTCTGCTTCCAGTGGAATACCATGTTGTTACTATGTTGGAAAAACATGTATGTTAGTCACTTGGGTGGAACAATTTTTTTCATTCCAATTGAATTATATCATGAATTACACGTGTGATGTTTGTCAATTTGGAACATCATTTTGCATGTCAAGACAGTCACCGTTTGTTATAAAACTGCTGAAGCACAGAACTGTGAAAGTACCTGATTTAACAGACTACACCAGTAGCGTAGGTGATGTCATAGGTTTCTCTCTCGCTGAGGCTATGACGCGTGTGGTGTGTTTTGTAACATACTCACCCGAGCAACGGGGTCATGCTTTTACTTTCGCTTTATAGCTGATAGTGAGATCAGGAGTCACTGGGTAAAACACACTGGGTGAGGAGACGCACCACTGAACCACGTCTCTAAGATGAGACACATGGTTCACTGAGTGGTTTCACACAAAACTAAAAAGTTCTATGACAAACCAATGACAAACTGAGACTCTTTAGACTTGAGAAATGATCTGAAAAACTGACAAACATGATACGTGTAAATCATGGCACAATTCAAACAGGATAATAAAATGATCTTCCCCTCGCTGTTGACCACCGTACTTATTTTTTTATCAAGACAAGAGGAGCTTCTCAAAGTCAAGGAATGATCCTTTAATGGCTGAATTTCAAGGAGGCTACATCATCAAATCCGGCCTAAGGACTGCTCCAGTGTCACGGATCCTTGAAATTCTTCCGAGGACAGAGTCCTTCCTTCACAGACTCTTCAAGGATGCGTGTGTGTATCCTCAGTTGGTTTAAAATACCCATTAGTCTTTGCACACGATTTGCTGGAATTAATTTACCTTCATTTCAAGTATAATCCAAAGATAAGTTTTCCCTTAAAGTCACGTGACTCTGAAAATACTGCTTTTGTTCAAATTGTACAACATTAGAGAATGCCAAAATTATCACAGTAATCTGAAAACCCCTCAGTCTGCTAAGAGTTAATGACGTACACCTGGGGGCACTAGCTAGCCTGTTCCAATGTGTGCTCACCGAATGCTAGGAAGGACTCTTGCCTAGTCTCTGTTGGATCCTTCCTTGGAAAGATCAGTCCTACCAAGGAAGGATCCTTGAGTTTGAGAGACACCAAAGGTCCCTTTGGGGACACCGGAAGGGGATGGACTTTGCCTCTCTATTCCCAGATACAGTGCAGGACAGTTCCTATTCACAGAATCCAATGTTGCAGTACATCAAGACTCATTGCAGTGAGTTTTTATGGAGTCTACTGTCTGTCCTGTAGAGAGCTTCTGCATTTAACTCGCAATGAAAATGTCTCAGATGTCTGAATAGGGGATTTTTTTCTCCAATCGATTACATAGTTCAGGAAGGCAACGCAGCAGCTGTCGTTTCAACTCACTTTCAGCTGCGTTACCACATAAAGATAAAGCAGCTTTATCATTTTTATGGTCTCGGCTGAAATATTCACACACATACAGTATACAAGACTAAATAACAAAGACAACAACCTTACGCCCTAAATCTTACCCGACTTCCTGTGTGAGATGGCCTTAAGTGTGAATGTGATTGCCAGCATGCTTACTGGAGGATCCTGGGTAATTACACCTCTCGCAATTCATCATACCTTGAAACTGGATTAAGTCTCTCACACTCACACGTGCACTCTCACAGACACACACAGCACACTGAGTGAGAAGATTTAGTCCACACACTGATGTCATGGCAGAATACTCACCTGGAGTAAATCTGTAAGAGGATTAAGATTGGGATGGGGAGGCCTCTGTGACGTCCTGTGGCTGTACTATTGTGCTGGCTTGTTCCAACCTTTACTCCAACACAGAGGGAAGGCACGTCCTGCCAGATCTCAAATCTCGTGGCATTGTCGTAAACAGAGTCAGCATGACAGTTTCCTCTAAAGGAGGTCAATGTGTCAAAACCACAGACTGTACAAAAGAAGTGGAGGTGTATAGCCACTGTGACGTAACCCATTGGTTTGTCGACCTACAGTTTATGGTCCTTGCCATCTTGGTTTTTGGAGCAAAAAGCGACCATAGTTGGACGAGAAGGGGGAGCTGGGGAGGATATGTATTTCTACAACTATCTTGATAGACCAGTTGCTGTGGTAGCAACACGTCAATCACAAGGAAGTCACACCCTAGAGCAGGGGCGGACTGGCAACAAAAAGCAGCTCTTGAATTTGCTGTCAAGCAAGAATGATTTGTTACACCAAATTAGAACAACAGTTCCGAAAAAGTTTGGACATTGTGTTAAATGAAAACAGAAACAGAATGCAATGAACTGCAAATCCTTCTAACCTATATTTAACTGAATACAGTAAAAAGACAAGATATTTATTGTTCAAACTGAGTTTGTTCTTATTTAAAGTAAATGTAAATGTAAACAATTTACTGGCTGCAACACATTTCAAAAAAGTTGGGGCAGAGGCCACAAAAGACCAGGAAATGTGTGGAATGCTTAAAAAACATCTGTTGGAAACATTCAGCTTCTGCGTCCAGCCCCGACAAAATGTAGCAAAAAGTTTATTTAAACAAAAACGGTGGTGCATCGAACACAATTATGTTACGTAGGGGTACAACATTTTAATAAGGAAGGGTTTAATTCCATTCAATTCAGTTTAAAGGGGCTTTATTGGCATGGTAAACATACGCTTACATTGCCTAATCAAGTGTGACATGACTGGGCATTAAAGGGGCATCCACATGAGGCTAAGCTGTTCACAAGCGGACAGTGCAATGTTCACCACTAAGTAGGGTAGTCCAAGAACATTTCTCAACGCTCAACTGCAATAATGTAATCCATCTATAATCCATCATACCATCAAAACATTCAGAGAATCCAAAGAATCTCTGTATGTAAGGGGCAAAGCTAAAAACCAACATTGACTGCCCCCTGACCTCCGACCCCTTAGATGGTGCTGCATTAAAAACCAACAATGATTATAAAAAGGATATTACTGCATGGACTCAGGAACACTTTGGAAAACCAATGTTGTTATACACAGTTCATCGCTGCATCTTCAAACACAAGTAAGACTCTACCATGCAAAGCTTAAGGCACAACATGGATCAACAAGAACATCCATATGCTGCCATCCATCCTTTTCAGGTATGTCTCTGCTTATTCCTTATAAGCACCTAATTAAATTTAGCTTAATTTAGCTTAATAGCCAGATTTAAAGAATGATTTAAAAATTACGACGCAGTCAACAGTGCTGAAAACACAAAAACTTGATTAGCACGACCAGACTCTATCTAAAGGTGCACGCTATATTCACAATACATATTTAGTTGAAGTACACTAGATTAACACTGAGTTAATATATGTATTTAACAAATGATTTTTATTGCTGAGCTGGCTAACTTGATCAAATATTATATGCCTATGCCTTATCAAGGGTACCCAACACAGTGGCTGCAAGTGCTTGGTCACCTGCAGGGAGCCAATGAGTCGCCTGCAGGGCACGTTCTAAAAATAACTGGGGTCAAGCCAACCGTCACTCGCATCTCTGTGGTCAAATCGGCCAACGCTAACTGTAGTGCACCCATATGCATTTTGACAGCCCAGATCGAGCTGAAGAGAAGAGCTGGCGACAGATTTGGCAAAGTTAGCAGCAAGGTAAGTATGTGGCTATGTCCTGTTTCTAAAATAAGGGTGTTAACAAACGGTAGGTTCGAGAAAAAAGGCTAGCCATCACAAGACTAGCCCAAAGGGAAAATTCTCGACCTTTCTGATGGCCAGTCAGCCTGACCTAAAGCATACATTTCTTTATTGTCTATTTTACTCTAAATGGGACCATACTTTACCAAATGAGCATCATGCTGTATTAAAGAAAGCTTAGTGAGATTACTAAAATGTTTACTGAGGTTTTGCAACCAGTGGAGTCGCCCCCTGCCGACCTTTAGGAAAAATGCAGGTTATACATTTTGGTGAAAACCAAAACCTGATTCAGACACTTTTAATGGATAAATTAAACCAGCAATGTAGCAGGTAAAATATATAAAAGGCAATAAAGAGACAGAGAGAGAAATGTGTTTCACATTTCAACCCTTTTCCATTACTGCTGATAAAAACCCCCACTTCTATCAAACCTTCTGTATTCATGACATTCCAGAGCAAAGCTCCACCAGAATCCCTGCAAAAGAAGCCAGACACACTGCTGTTGCGTGACAGGAGCCCAGATAAGGCCAGATCTGTGACATGATAACCAAAGACTTGCATAGCTCAGGGATTGTCAGGACATTACGTATGGCTGCAGTGAAGTGGCCTTTCCTTGCCAGCAGGGCTCCCCTTCCTTTGACAATCCTATCTGGAATGTCAGACGACGGTGGAAGAGGAACTATGTCGGGCCTAAAGGTGTGCTCTGGTTTATCATTCAGGGCATCTCTACAGAAGCTGAACAATATTAATCTTCCATTGTGTTTGTGGTTGTTCCACCTGTTCAGATAAGAGTTCTGTTACGTCCTGGCAGAAAGGGCAGCATTAATTCTCTAACTATAAAACAAAGTAAAGTTAAAAAAAATCAAGCTGACATGCAGATATAACAGCTTTAACTTGCTCATAATCGAGATATTTGAATTATAGCCAGAAGTAAGACACCCTTCAATCCCTGCAGAGCCTCATTCACCACGCCGAGTCTGAGGAGAGCCTGTACTTTTCCACTCACTGGAGGTACGGGGTTGTGTTCACAAGCAGCAGTGAGATCCTGTGTGGAGTATTCAAGGAATGTCTGGCATCCTGTCTTCTACACTGACTGCACTCTGGGTAGATGATGTCACAGCCAAAGAACATACAGATGAACAGACATAAATCCCATTAGGGCGCCACAGCTGTGCTCTGCAGCTAAATCCATTAATATTTATTAGAATATTTTTGGTTAATTAAAGAAAAAGGGTTCAAATGGCCAAATAGTTTGGTTGTGATCACAGTTATGACGTCTTTCCCGATCCATATAATGCACCGCCATTATATGTCTGGCTTTTATCAGAGGACTGATACGCATCATCAACTGCTCTCACAAAATACCACAGTAGTCAAAGCTAACGTGGAAACAAGTTGAGTCCAGGATCAGTAATCTTGTCCTCTTCAGTGCTTAAGTAATGCAGTAATACTAGAAACAAAAACCCTGCATCACAGATTCGAGGCCCCGGGAAAAAACAAGCATGGGACACCCTAACTGCAAATCCTGACCCTTTTCCAGTCCACATGGATACAAAGACTTACTTATAAGCCGCAGCAGATCCCACATGACTGAGACATGATCAGCACTCATATGGTCTTACTAGAGGAACATTGTGTTTTCCTCAGACGAGAGAAGCTGCCAAAAGCTTATCATAGATTAGATATATTTTAATTTTCATAGGAGTATTTGTAGGTCAATTTTGACTGACGGGAGCTTATATGATTGATTAAGTAAGAGGAAGGATGTTTGCTGATAAGCTGTCCAGTAAACTGTCCATCTTGGCCATAGAAGATGATCTTTCTCTTATTGCAGTGATGATCAAACTTTAACAGAAAACATGTGGGTATTATTAGTTCTGCATATTTCCTGTACATTTACACATCTATATATATTTCACACGTTCTTGCACATTGATGGCTTGCATTTATGTTTACAGGGTTTTAAATCATACCTGTAAGTTGTGTTTTGTGACTTCATCTTGTACTTGTAAAATGTAGAAGATTAATTTTACTGTTGATGTTCAATTTTTTAACCTTTGTATGCTATTACAGTGAAATGTACCAATCTTCACCACAGAGCGATTAAAGAGATATTTTTGGGGGGCTTTTTATGCCTTTATTGGACAGGACAGCATGAAATGGGGAGGGAGAGAGAGAGAGAGGGGATGACACACAGCAAAGAACCGAAACCCACGGCCACAGCAGCAACGTCGAAGCCTTTGTACATGGGGCATCTAGAGTCTGTACTATTAAAGTTTGTATTCATCCAGTTAAAGTCAACATGATGTCACGAGATTGCCACCATCTTTGTTTGGGGTAAAGGGGTGTGTATGCTCATTTTGTACATTGTAAAATCTTGAATAAGCTTTCGTTTTTCATTCCTTCTGGTTAATTTCGCAGTCCTGAGTTACATTTTGATTGAAGAATATTGACGCCAACATGTCATTCAGCTATTTTGAAACAATTTCTGGTGATTCCAAGGCAAGATATGAGAGAAAACTTGCTTTGATTGGCCTTGAATCATGCCCAGACAAGACACCTGCAGACGTGGCACTTGTTCTCTTGCTTTACATAATACCATAGGCATAGATTACGGGGGATTCTATGTTTAATATTTAAAGTATGTGCATTTTTGCATTTGTTGGACTTTTACTGTGACAAAATTAGGAAATTGAGGGTTTGATGCTCAAAATTTTCTAGTGGAAGACTCCCCCAAACACCCTGTTTCATATGTGTGTCTCCCAACGTTGAAGCAAAACCTATGCCCTTGCAGTACCACTACCTTGGTGCTTAAGTAATTATTAAAATACTTTAAACTCGCCTTGCCTGGGCTGATCAAACACATGGGCTGGGAGCATCACTATTATAACATTGTTTTTTGACACATTAGTATGAGATTTGTTTGTTATTCTCAACTGTTATGACATAGGTAGAGCCAGGCCTGCAGTCTGTAGGGGTCAAATGGTACAAATGACTCCGGCCTGAGGCCTGGGTGGGGAGGAGATGCATGCATAGATCTATCTTAATTTTCTTTTCCTCCGTTCATTGTTCCTAATGGCTGACCTGGGTAAATCAGACATAAGTGAGATGTGACTCAGGGGACCAGGGTGTGCTTTGGTTGACACTCTTGGTCTGTGTTTACTTGAGCCCTCTTGAAGGCTGCCAGACACTTTTGTATATGTGATTCCTTAACTGGTATGATGTAAAACTGGAGACTTGGATTTTTGGTTAGTCGTACAACCAGTCACACATCAGCTCTGAAGTCTGAAGTCTCTGGACTGCTACAAACTGTTCCACAAGTGATCTTTTCTCCACACAATAGTTGACAACAGACTCTGAGAAATAAACTAAATCATTCACTAACCTGTTTGTCTTAGATGATTTTAAATAACTTGTTAATTGCTGTAGTGGCGTGTGCAAAAAACACAAAAAATAAGTATGTATTTTTGAATGAAATGTAATTCTGTGTTGTTTTATGCACTGAGCTGATTCTGGAATTTCGTAGTGGTGTTCAGGGAGGCTGCTACAGTTGTGACATCACTCTCAGATGAATGGATCAAATGTGTGTGGAACACATTCAATAGAGCATTGTACATATGGATGCATCACCAGAGAGCTGAGCAATGTGTTCTTCAATGACCATTGAGTGTGAGCGCCATCTTATGGAAGATAATGTGTGCTACAAATAAAGAAATAGAATCTGTAATGTTAATGAACAGACTGCAGAGCCTGTAGACAAAACAAATATATTTGTAGCATTCAGGCTGTTTCACAAGGTAATGCAGCTTGATTACCCAATCAGTTTTTCAAATTGACTTCATCGCCCCATGTGATCAGAGAGCTGAGGTAGTCAAATTTTCAAAGTCTCTGCTGACAGTAAGGAGGTTGTGAAACGATCAGTGTGGGTGTAGGAAAATCAACAGCCTGCAGACAAACGCAGACAAGCAAGTTTTCATGAGCAGGACCGGAGGATGTTAGATTAACCTGACCTTGTGCTCCCTCTGCGAATAGTGTGTTTTCACATCAGCTATTCAAATTTAAACTAAAGTCCAACAAATACCCAGAATCCAATAGTTGAAAACTGCTGAGCTGAGCGGGATAAGCACACAGACAGGCTGCACTGCTATTGGTCACATTTGAGTGATTCTGATTCAAACTGTTGACTTTTAACCAGTGTTGTTAATCAGTAACACTGCTGCCATCGGGACCATTTGAAGAAATGTCACTACATGAGTAATCTTTACTGATCATTAACTGCATTTTAACTGCAACACTGATGTATTAAGTTTGAAATAAGAGATAATAGGTTGAAAATAATTCAGCTTCAAATGCTGATAATGACGGTGTAAGGAAGTTATGGGGCCATTTTTACCGAGGACATGTTGACATGTTAGAGCAGACAAGCAGGTGTGATTAAAAACATTGGCTGTAGTCCATGTGGGAATATCCGTTCACACTCATACTCACACTCTGCCTATATAAAGGGAAAGTACATGAGGCTTAAGTGGTAAAGAATTATTTAAAAAGAAACATTGTTATTTTGAATCCAACAAAAATCAGCAATAGGCTTTTTTACAGCAGATGTTTGACTTGACTTAGTGACAGTGTGACAGTGAGTCAGCACGCACAACATTGGGGGGAATGTAACTAAGTATATTTGCTCAAGTATCATGCTTTACTTTCAGATGAGCATCTCTATTTTAGGGGGAAAGGTGTTCTGTATCTAACAGAGAGCTATAGAGGGAGGGAGGCTTAGCCATGACTATGTGACCCCCAGATATGTATACGTGTACCGTGCTGTGTTTTGTATGTCATTTGTCTCAATAAAAAAAGAAAGAAAAAGAAAATGTTGGTGACTATCTACATGTAACAGAGTTACATCACTATTGAGAACAGTTACTGAGAAAAAAATGTGATTAAATTGCAGTTACTTAACAAATTGTTAGTGATTACAAAGGGGTTACATCCAAATAATTGTTCAGTACAAACCTTATATGTAGATTATACTATTCTTGCTGTTGCTCTGCATATTTTCATCATGCAGGAAGACGTCTTTTGGCATATTTCCGGACAGCACGCATCAGCAAAGCCATTGGGACAAATTTGAGTGCTATATTTAAGCACTTATGTTCCTCTGGGACTTTTCAGCTGTGTTGCCCAGTGTGAAACATCTGTTAGAAAAGTACTTTATAAAAGTCATTAAATGTAATAAGTTACATTACTTTAATGAAGTAATTAAAATAGTTATGTTACTTATTACAATTTTAACAACATAACTCGTAATCTCTAACCTTCCCAACACTGTTTATATATATTAGTGTATTTATAATCATTTAAAAATATCTCTGTTTGTAAAGAAGTATTCAAATTTCAAAGAGTCATTCTACAAAATATATTAAACAAAAATGGGAGAAATAATCAGACATACCAATAACAGAGGAGGACTGGACAGAGATATGTGAGACACAGGCAACTCTTGCAAACTCAAGGTCCCTGAGGGAGTTTTGAGATTCTTTGTCACCCCTACAGGTGACTAACAGCACTGCAATCAGGCCTACAGAGCCAGGGCTTTTGTTGGAGACAATGCAGAACCTCACTGGCCAATTATTATCATGTTTTCTGGGCATGCCCAAAAATACAACCATATTGGCAACAGATTGCAGCTGAGATTCATAAGATAATTGGAGTGGATTTAGTCATCTCATTTGCTACACGATACCCAGGTAAAATACCTGAAACTGTCCCACACAAACATAAATATCCCACTGAGACCCTGTATCTTCATATGACGATATCATATTTTGGGTTTACTGGACCTTGTACTTCTTTCTACTTAACTTAAACCTGTTGTCCTTGTTCGTGGACACTTCCTTGTGCCATCTAGTGGTAGTAAAAGCACAATACACTAATAAATGTAAAAACAACATGGCAGCCATCTCTGCCAAGTCAGTCTGCAGCTGTTCCCAACGCAAAAGTGGACAAGGTCCAAAACCTGATCACATTTAATGGCTGAAATTGTGATTAATAACATATGTAGTTTGATGTGCCCTACAAACTTTACCAATTTTAGCGACTGTAACAAGCTAAGACGCTGTTAAATAGAAAGTACTAGTTTGAAGACATTGGGAATTTATTATGAGCTCGTTGAAGGACTTCATTGTCGTCTTGTTTAGGGACATTGGGACTTTATTATTGTTGGCAGTGTTTAGTTTTTTATACCTATCAGGTCCTACTGATCCCCAAAAGCTAAAAAAAAAATGCATATCAAACAAAAGTTCAGGTCTCATGAGGATATTAAGACACTTCTGGCAAGTAGCAGTAAAGCCATAACTTGCGAATGGTTGCAAGTCAGTCCTCCAACACTGGCCCAGTGGCTGGGAATTATGAATGAAATATACTGTATGGTAAGACCTACTTTTATTCTAAGGCTTGAGCCAGAAAAAATTATAAAAATGTGACACTGTATGCCAGGATGTAAGTGAAAAAATGTACTGTGATTTACCTTTGTAACACCCATGACCACATGTTCTTTGTTTCTTAAATACAAAAGAGTTACAAAAAATATCTCTGTTGTTTAGTACCAGAATGCATGTTAGTAATACATAATAATCCCAACACTGTTGTGACCTGTCTTCATAATGACTACTTTTACTTGTAACACTCTAAGCAAACCTACATTTTGCTGACTGTGACATGTCAAAATATTGTCTGTTAATTACAGTGTGTGGTTGTTAGTCGACAAAAGAGACAAAATAGGGTACCAGTGCGCTTGAGCTTGTCAACAAAAAGAATTTTAATTTTTGAATTTTATTAGCACACAAGATGTGATTAAACACAAGTATATAAAAATAAACATGGCAGGGATTGTGCAGCAGGAGAAGTAAGATGGTGAAAACCTCCCCTCTTGAATTTCAAATCTATTCTATTACAAATAATATCTCATAAACATGAGAATATAACAGACAAAACAATAGAATATAATGATGATAAATGAAACAGACACATAAACATGACACATAAACATATTAGTAAGTAAATTTTGGACATTTCTATTTTAGTCTCAGTCAGAGCTGAATGCGTTACAGGAGCATATAACAGAACCCAAACATCAGTGCTCCCGCTTGGCACGCTGACCCCTCTCAAGGACAGGAATGTTAACATGCACACCCACACTAGACACTGCGGTGTGGGCTGTAACAAAAGTCACCAGTCTACCCTGCTCATGTCAGGTGTATATCTAACGGTCGGCGGTGTAGATTAACCACACACACACACACACACACACACACACACACACACACACACACATTTCCTCACGTGCCAATGTCCTTCCCTCTCGGGTTGGATTTTATTGGACAGAATAAAGAGATAACAAAAGCCACGTGCTCTTGTTTACATATCTTCAAATTTCAGGCGGGCTGTGGTCTCGTTAGGAATATAACTGTTCCCTGACTCACTGCAGAGAGACCACCAACAAGAAGAGACCAGATGGCCAGACCTTAACCTTACTTTAGTGAACTTCATTTACTTATTCTTGAAATAGAGAAGTTATTGAATGGGAAACAAGATGGGAAACAACCAGTCGTCAAACAACTGCATTCCCTTTGGTGTGTGCAGTTTGCCTCTTTCCAACAGAGAAAAGAAACTTCACCACAGCACAGAGGGTAAGCAAGACTCTTTACTGACTTCACACCTTTTGTTTTCTGTCTGACTTGACTGTCTAATGTTTAACTTGAGTCTGTTAGATATTATCTAAAAATAACAGAGACATTTCTGGGCTAATCCAAATGTGCATTTAGTGGTTTTTGTAACCTTAAACAAGCTATCAGAGGGATACTGAATCATTTATTGCATCATACATACTCTAACCTATTGTATACTCTATAATACAATGAATGACATTATTATAATAATTTCCAGAACTTTTACTAAGTGTAGGCTTTATTTAAATACTTTCTGTTTGTAAAAAAAAAGGCAAGACTGATTTTTTTAATCTGTAATATGTCACACACTGCTGCTACTATCACATTATACCATTAGTGCAGCTGTTGCCAAAATTTATTGCTCAAATATCTGATCCTGAGCCAGCGCGTGAGCTGTTTTTACCACATCTCTCATTAATTAAACTTTATTTGTTGTTTTAGACAGACAGGAAATGCCTGTCGCTCAGTCATCGCTGTACTGAGCCCTGAGAGGCTGAGAGAAGTTCACAGGGGCCTCAGCTCGGCTGATGTCATTGCTTTCCCATACCCCTGCTGGGTGTTGGGAAAAAAAAGACAAAATGATTGTGAGAATAGAAAAGTAAGTCACTGGAGAAGAACCAATGTGATCCAGAGGAAAGGAAAACAAACAGTTTCAGTACCTTTTCAAACCTTTGGATGGCCCCTTACTATCTGTTTCCTCCTTGTTGCTCTATTTATTCCTGCCTCTGGTCAATCCACATTGTTGTCCTTGTTCAGATATAGTTTGTGGTACTGGTACTTTTTCTGATGTTATAAATCACTAATTAAGAAATCAATACAGGAAGTGGTGGAGGGGGTGGTGCAGATAATGAGACAATGGGCTCCTGGGCACAGATATGCTAAAGGCCCCTCCTCCTCTCCTACATAGGCGCAAAACATGTAGACTTTGTGGTAGATATGCATCTTTTTGTGGTTTTGTGTCTCTTTGTAATAACTGTGTCTCTTTGTGGTTGCTCTGTCCCTTATGTAGTTATTTTGTGTATCTTTGAAGTTCCTTTCCATCTCTTAGTGGTCTTTTTGTGGTCAGTTTGAGTCTCTTCCTGGTCAGCACATGTTGATTTGAGTGACACTGTGCAGGTAAAGGCCAGAGGTGGCCCAGACACTTTGGTCTCCTCTGCTTGTGCCCGGTAGGTCTGTTCAAGGAATTCATATATGGATTTTTGTTTGAATGCTCTATTGTTTTTACTGTAAACTACAAAGGGACAAAAAAATTACTACAAAGCGACACAAAATGACCAAAACGATACAAAATTACTCCAAAAGTTTTAAACTTACCTCAAAGAGACACAAAATACACATAACAACCACAAAATGACTGCAAACAGACAATAAACGACTAAAAGAGACACAAAATTATCTCAAAGAGACACAAAACAACCACAAGGAGACACAAAACAACCACAAAAAGACACAGAATGTCTATAACGAGACACAAAACAACCACAAGGAGACACAAAAAGACCACAAAGTGACACAAAAGAAACACAAAATTATTTCAAAGAGCTACAAAATGTCTATAAAAGGACACAAAACAACCACAAGGAGACCCAAAATGACTACAAAGTGACACAAAACAACTGAAAAAGACACTAAATTATCTCAGAGACACACAAAGCCACAAAAAGATTCATAATGACCACAGTAGACTGACATGTCTGGAATCATTGTTTTCATACATACCAATATGCGTCACTAGGTGGCGACACCACATTACACTGATGTCCCAAAGTGGGGGAGGGCCATTGGAGAGCTCAGCACTTGATGATCTGACTTTGGCAAGAAAAGGGATGAGTTCATTGGATTATTGTAGCCAAGCTAAGCTACATCTTTCATCATTTTGTTCCACTGTATTAGATCACTGCATAAAACAGTAAACATTGTGTCTATTCAAACATCCAGTGGGCAAATGTAAACTCACATGGTGTGAGGCAACCGAGCTATAAGACATGTTTACGCTGTGGTTTAGTGGAAGCGGTTGCTCATGCCTTGTTGCCTCCAGGAGCAGGTGTGGTTGTGTACTGTCTGCTTAGATCTGTTCCTATGTTTAACGCTACAGCAGGGTCTGTCTTTGAGGAGGACTAGTTATTACTGTGTACGTTAGAGCCCTCAGCTCTTCAACATGATGTCAGCAGACGACCTGATACCATCTGATAGAATGAGTGTTAGTAAGGAGGA
Organism: Epinephelus moara; assembly: GCF_006386435.1. Classification (NCBI taxonomy): domain Eukaryota; kingdom Metazoa; phylum Chordata; class Actinopteri; order Perciformes; family Serranidae; genus Epinephelus; species Epinephelus moara. The sequence continues at coordinate 17,712,728 of NC_065509.1, forward strand.
TTAGAGCGGAGAGAAGAGTTAGCAGAGTATAGAATTACAGGTCAGACTTTATCTTTCACACAAGGATCCATCATCATGACTGCTTCATCATGCTGTTTGCAGATTACATCTATGCTCAGTTATCTACAGCTGTATGCTGTGTAAAGTCTCTATTATGCACATCTGTATGCCTGGAAAGTAACAACAAAAAGAAAGTGTCCTGTGTGTGCGACCTCGGCCATTTCTCTCACATGTGATGAAGCTCTTGGGTGGCATAAGGGGAGGCAGTTAAACATTCAGCACCATCTTAATTATTCAGGACTGCTCGACGGCGTGCATGTGTGTGTAAGTGTGTGAGAGTTTTTGTGGGTCTGTGAAAGAGAGAGGAAGAGACAAAAGAGAAAGAAAATGAGGCATCATTATATCGGTAACATTCAATGGACATATATCACCTATTAATTATTTGTATTGATGGGGAATCTGTCTGTTGAATCAAAGGTCATGGCAGTCGATCAGTATGACATCTAAATACCCCAAACCCAAAGACTTTCAGATTACAGTGACATAAGATTGTTTTCTGACTATTGATTTCAGCCCTTATTATCATAGTCTACCCAAACCCACTCCTATATTCGGCATTGCTGACAATGCACTGCACGAAAATCACCCTCCATCTTCCATTAGCTGTGGAGAATAGCATTTCAGAGTCCCTCATCTGATCCGACCTGATCTGTTTGCAGCTTAAAGGCTGGCGGCCGACCCCACGTCTCCCTTATTGCATTCTCATCTCCCTCCTCTGAAGTTCCAGTCCAATAATGGACTTGTGTTGTGCTCCTCGTCTTGTCTCCCCACTTCCAAACAGGGGAGAGGGTTTTGGCGTCCCTAAAACTGTAAGCCGGATGCTCCCTATAAAACTTGGCCTAATGCGTGGAAGCATCTGAAAATGCTATTATAGAGACAGAAGAACAATTGCTGACGAACGCATCTTGTCAATATCGTCTCTTTGACCTGTCCACTACTTAACCCTGGTAGATTTCCCAAGGGTTAGTATTATCTTCACTAATTTTAACAGTCATTAAAACTGTGTTTGATTACTGTGCTTCAGAAACTCACAGTTAATACTGTCCAGCATCGACCAAGATGTGGGCTCGGCATGCAACCTGATTTTCCCTTGTTTACAGAGTGGGCGTGCAGCAGGCAAACCCAGTGATGCTACTGGTCCCTTGTCCTCATCTACAGAGAAACAGAACACTTGAGACAGCATTTCAAAAACAGCCTATCTTTACTGTTATTCAATGCCCATTTGATATGGTTATTATATTTATATATATGGTATTGGCTAATTTTAAGAAAGTGCATATAGTGCTGCTAATTGTATTTCTGGTGAAATGATCTCAGTGTGCACTTTTTCAGCACATTCACAATACAGTGATAATTCTGGTCACTGATATAAAATTTTCATACCGCTTCATCACTAATTCAAATGCAAAGACAAGACGAAGCTGGAGGCCGCTAGAGATGACAACGGACGTGCAGCATTTTTCCCTCTGTATTGCGTCTTGTTGTAAATAATCCTCCGGGATATTAGATACACTTTAGGAAAGGAAGTTCTCATATTTACAAGTTCCCAAAATAGCTCCGTCACCCAGCACTCTCAGTATATCAGTGTCCTGCCCAAAGCGGGGGCCCCGCAGAAGTTTCCCACACGTGTCACAGGCCAATGTCATGACAAGAGAGCGAGGGAGAGAGGAGGAAGAGGGCCAGGGACTGGGAAGGAGGCGAGATTAGCTTTAAGGAGAGGGAAAGAAAATAATGAGTAAGATAAATATAAGGTCATGTTAGAAGGAGACAGGGGTGAAGACAAAGGGCGTGGATGGTGGTTGACTTCAGCGGAGGGACGTGGAGAGCAGGAAAGGGGGCACAGATGGGCGGAAGCACTCAGCAGTGTAAAAGTGCTAAAGGTGAACTGAGTGTCTGTGAAATTGACCCCCATGTTTCCCCTCCTCATATCAAACGCGAGGGTTATGTAACGGGGTGTTTATGGCCCCCACAGCTTTGTCTTTCATCTCGCTGATGACGGATTTCTGAGCTGTAATCCCTACCTGTTGCTCTGCCCAGTTGTTTACCTGTTTGAACATATTAGCTGCATACTGTACATTGTAACATCTCAAATGTGTCCTGGACATGAGATCAGCTTACAGAGCTCCTATTGGTTCACCGCCCTTACGTGACAGTTGTCTTTGATGTCTGGTATGCAGTCCGTCTAAGGAGCAGGTCTCCAGATAGCGGCTAGTGTCCAGTCCAACACATTGGTACATTCTGACAGCACAGGAATTATCAGTTATATTTGATGTCACTTACTGGCAAACCCCTCGTCTCAGGCCTTAGATTAAAGTCTCCCTCCACTCAAAAATGTGTTGAGTGAGTATTGTTACTTCACGTAGTTATTTGACCCGTGCTGTGAAGAATGATGTATAAGCAGAGTTTGACAACAGACGCCGGTTTTCACATTCAACTGCTGAAATGGGAAAGTTATCTTGCTCTAAGACATGTACCTACAAGCATGAAACTTGAGGCCTCCAGTGCACATGCAATGAAAACGGACTTTTCATCTTTTAACCAGCAGATTAAATATCTCGAAAATCTCAGTTTTGTTCTCTTTGATGACACATACAGTATGGTGACAAGTGGTAATTGCAGTGCGTTTGTTGGCACACTAAGGTTGAAACCAGGTCGACAGTGATACGAAGATGGACCCACAACCCTGGGTTTAAGTACGCTTGCAAGAAAATATCACAGGCAGGTCAAAAAAGCCCAAGTAAGTTATCAATAACTTCCTGTCACTGTCTTTCTCTCAAACATGCTGTAGCACTCTGTCCTCGTCTCTGTTCTCAGTCTTGTCAATTGTGTCACTATAATGCATAAAGCCGGTGGTTTGAGTGGTTGTTTGATGCATATTCTTGCGGGTTGGGCGATGCAGACTGGCTCATATAAGATTCATATCAGCTCATCTGATGAGCCTGTCAGCTGGTGAGATCAAAGGGTTACTACAGCACAGACAGTGTGTGCATGTATGTATGTCTCAGTGTGTGAGAGTGGATTATTAATGACAGTGCGCTGCTTATGATTTTTCCCAGGAATGTCGACAGACAGCCAGTTCAAATATTGCATTCGCTTTCATTAGTGGGCGATAGTAGGGCTGGGCAATGAATTGATATTATACTGATATTGTGATTTCAGACTAGATATTGTCTTGATTTTTGATTTTGTAAATGGGGTCTTTTATTGGTTTTAAAGGCATTGTAGTGAAGTGATGTAATTTTCTGAACTTACCAGACTGACTATTTGCCTTTACCCACTTATAGTCATTTTTTCCACAATACTGATGATAGTTAATCAAAAATCTCATCTTCACAATCTTCACAAGTGTCCTAAAGTCAACCCTACAGTACTGTGGCAATATCAATGTATTTGGTCTAAAACAGGGGTAGGAAACCTGTGTCTCCAGAGCCACATGCAGCTCCTTAGAACAGTTTTATGTTCATATACCATTGTTGTAGGTCTAAAGTGATTCTCACATTCCTCAGTTGTACAAATGTGTAGCCTATACACCAAAATAAAAAAATGTCTTAACATTTCATCAACTGAAATGTGCGTCATATGTCTACTGACTGGCACCTTTTCCTCTAAATTTTGCCAATCCTTAATAGCAGTAGCCAGTCTTGAATCTCCCTAGTTAGTCTAGCTATGAATTCCATATCCAAAAAAGGTAAAGTCTCACAGGAAAATACAGAATTTAATAGTGCACGGACATATTCATTTACTTTCACCACCACTGCAGAGCAGACACCTTGTGGTAAACATAATAAATGCTCATCAAGACTTGTAAGTAATGTTGATAGGATAATTTAGACATAACAGACTGTGTTTCCTTCATTATAAGGCTCAAATATGTTTTGTTTTATTATGACAGATTTTTAGTAATTTATCTATTTTGGTCAAACATGGCTCTTTTGATAGTAAAGGTTGTCGAACCCTGGTCTAAATATCACTAATTCATGAGCTTATATTTAGCTTACTCATCTTACCCAGCCCTAGGCCATGGGCTCAGTCACCATTGTGTTAAGTCATTCGGCAATAGATGGTGACTTGATCTTGAAAAAATGTTTGCATATTCACAGAGTAGATGGCAAGGGAGTTTATGCAATTTCAAACAGGGTAAATAAACTGGAAAAACCATATCAGACACAATTCTTTTCCCAATAATGTGTCCTAAAACATGTCTCTAAAATCATAAAGACATTAAACACAAACATTCACAACATAGTGCTGGAAGCCACAAGTTACATTTTTTGGTTGGTTAAGAGTTGTTTGTTTATCCAAAAAAGAAGAAGAAGACAAAAGAAATAATTTTTGCAGTTTTCCAGTGAACTGATATCTTCCTCCCATTATTGTCCAGACTGAACAAGTTTCCGCCTTTACATATTTGGGCATCTGTGTGGACGCAGTTTTATCCTGTAGCGCAGATATGAATTATATTTGTAGCAAGGTACAACAACGCATTTCTTTCTTAGAAGATTGGGGTCATTTGGAGCAAACAAACAGATCCTGTTACTGCTTTTCCTGTCGATGATACGGAGCGTTAGGCAGTATGTTGTCTCTCTGTTAAGCTTAAAGCTAGACAGGCTAGACTGCTGCGTATCTGCTCAGAGACTGTGGGTCAGAGGTTGGAGTTTAAGCCCTGTATACTAACAGAGTGTTGTCTCTGGCAGGTAATATTAATCCCTCTCATGTGTTATTTGAAGAATATCAGCTTTTGCCATCACACAGAGGATTTTGAGTCCCACAGGCTCCATTGAACTCTTTTGCTCCTCAACCTGTCAACCTATTAGATCAAGGCCCAATCCCAATACCCCCCCTTGTCCACTACCCCTTAGCCCTTGGCCCTACCCCTAGCCCTTGCCCACTACCCCTTGGCCCTCAAAATGAAGCAATAGGGGTAGGGGATGAAATCTTTTCCCTAGGAATTGGGACACCACTCACTACGTCACCGCGTCGGTTGCGTTCACACATACGTAACTATTTCAAACAGGAAGCCGCGAGCCATCTACATTTACAACCGGCATCTACAATGGAGCCACTATTATGCTTGCTACTAACGTACCATTAGAGTAATAAGATATGTACGACAGGGGACTTCTGCTAGCTAGCTAGCTAGCTAGCTAACCAGCTAACATTATGAGGCAGCATAGTTATACTAGCTGGCGTGTTATCGTAATGTGAAAAATCCGACAATTTTGCAGAACAGGACAGATGACAGATGCCAGATAGTGCGAGCTAGCTAG